>NC_067408.1:84171530-84477613 GCF_009764475.1 Pristis pectinata | reverse complement strand
GTCCTGAATAACTTGGCCTCACAATTATTATGATGAAGATCGTTCAAACTTTTTTAAAATTAATTTAAGCAATAAAACACTGCAAAACCTTTTACAGAAAGGCATTAAATTTAGCCAGTAATAGTGAGAGATGATCAAAATTGTGTTTTAGACAGGAGTTGAAATGGAAGAAAGGAGAGTCAGTAAAGTACAGTTTAAAAATAGGTCACTAGAAGCAAAACAGAACATACTAGAGCAGAGAATCAAAGTTCATATTCACGCTTAGGGTTATTAAGAGACAGTATGGAGCATGCGACTGGATTCGGTATCCAGGATAAGAAATTTAAAAAGACAATGTTTTGGAGGTCAGAGACAATTGGAATGGGGAAGAGAGTTCATTTCAAAATACATGTAACAAGTACTTCTTTGGAAGCTTGTGCAAACAGCAGTTGAGAAATGAAACTCTGGGAGGCAGCAAAGCTGTACACGTACATGAGCTTAAGGAAAAATGAACACGAGACAGAGACACAACAAAGCAACTGAGGTGGAGTTGATAGCCTTGGTTTAGAGTTTGAAACCAAATCCTAAATCAAATAGAACAGTAACGATAAATCTGGTTTAACCTGAAAAGGTAGCTAGGAAGGGCAATGGAATCAGCACCAAGTATTTTTATAAGAATGCAGCACAATTATTTCAATTACGTTTTAGTTGAATTGGAGATGACGCTGGGTCATCCGTGACTTGATGTGAGCAGGCAGCTTTATGGAACAATAATACTCATGAAACTATGACTACTGACACAGCAGTAAAGTAGGATGCTATTGGTGGTTGATCACAAATTATTTCTCCAAGGGCAACAAGGAATAAAAACATTTAATAACGGATTCTTGGAAAATAGTAGAAATCAAAGCAGGAAATGCCATGAATAAATTGGGACAAACAGGAATGGAACCACCGAATACCACGGAGGTACAAAAAGTAAATGGAGGCTGGAGTGAATACAAAATCTCAGAGACTGTGCATGATGAGCATAGAACATAGAACAGTACAGCACAGGAACAGCCCCTTTGGCCCACGATGTCCATTCTGACGATGATGCCAATTTAAATTGAACATGTGCCTGCACATGGTCTATATCCCTCCACTCCCTGCCTGTTCATGTGTCTGTCTAAATGCACAACATATACTAATGTTGGATATTATTGATGATCTTAACTGTGGTATCCTTAACATTATAAGGAGGTCACAAATAAAACTGAAGGAATTTAAAAATAGAGTGGTTGGAAAGGGGACTGTTAAGTTGTGTGGCAGTAATTTTAGGACCTTGAAGTTGGCAAGATCAAGGGCCAGATGCATATGTGGGAAGACGTGACTGAACTTTGAAAAGAGTTTGATGAAAAAAAATTCAGAATACAGGGGACAGAAGACTTTTCCGTGGGTTGAAATAACCAAAGCCGAGATGGCAATAAGAGGGTCGGACCCAACAACAAAGATTTATCAGGTTGTGAAGCAACCAAGCCCTTGGAAATATGGAAGCAACGGCAAATAATAGAGTCAGCAACCAAGCGAATAGAATGCAATGATCAAATAGGAAATTGAGATTGAAACTGAGTAGGTATTGTGGCACTTTCAGCATAGGAATATGTTGATGTTTTCAATAATGCATAGAAGAAAGGAAGAAAGCAGCATCACCTGATATCCAGGCAATAAGTTTTATGTCAAATGGATTTGTATAAGTCAAGGTCACGCTTGAGGGCAGATCTAAACTGCGGATCTAAACTGGCAAGGTGGTTTAAAATACAGAATTGATGGATTGGTGATAAAATAAATACAATTCTGCTGCGTGGTTTATAGTTTTGTTCAGAGCAGCATGTTGATGGATGACGTGATTAAAGCCGCAGGTGACTACAGATGGATTCAGCGGGCAATATTAATATAACATAATAATATATACAGAAAACAACATTTTAAATATACAAGTCAAGAAAAACTAGAACCCAAGCATTTGGAAATCAGAGTTCACAATTGTGGATGGAAAATTAGTGCTGTACACAAATCAGATGTTATTCTCTCTGTTAGGAAGTATTTATGCAAGACCAGAAACTGAGAGGTCAAATAAAAATAGAAGAGCGGCAACTTGAAAGAGTATGTAGAGGAGATACCAAGACAAGGTACGAGTAAGACAAAACTGAAAACATAGGCCTGAAATACAGTGGAGTTTGAGAACGGTTGGAAGGAAGGAGTGCCGAATAAACAATGACAGAAGAGAAAGAAAAAGGGCTGCCTGCATTAGAGGATGGAAAGCATGCAGCCTCCTGTGATATGGACATTACCTTAAGAAATTCATCATATATAAGACAAGAATATCAATATGAATCTCCAGTTGCCCATAAGTGTGCCATAGAAACATGGAAAAGGTTCAGAATTTTCCACTGTTGATAGCATTAATGAAACGTAGGTTCGACCTGCAACTTAAAGTTGAGACTTGGTCATGCACCAGTCCAGAACATGTATTCGACTGTATTTGTGTTTTGTTTTCTTTTTCTCTGCCCTCCTCCGTTTTTCTTCATCTCCTCCCATTTACATCTGCTCCAGAGTAATGGGATTAATAATACTTCACCACCCTTCCTCAATCAACACTGCCAGAAATGCGTCAGTCTCTCTTGGTCACCATGGTATTTCAAACACTTCCTTTATTATCCCTTCCCCTTTCTGCAACTTAAAAACATGTTTCATTTCTAAATTTTCCTCGTTTAGATGGAAGATCATCAACCTGAAACGTTAACGATGTTTCTCCCTCCATAAATACTGCCTGATCTGCTTAACATTTCCAGTACTGCTTTTATTTTGGTTGCTTCTGAGATGCATCAGTGGTATCACAACTTCAAACAGAAGTTGGTTTTCCATGGCATAGCACCAACACAACCTTCTTTCCATTTTTAGAGATGCACAAGACAGATTAAGAAAGTTAAAATCCAGAGGTGGTCCAATCATAATAGCAGTAATGAGGCATTAGGTATAAAAGTTGTGACATCATGTTGTAGCTGTGCAAAACATTGTTCAGACTGCACAGAGTATCTTATACAGTTCTGGTTGCCACATTACAGGAAGAATGTGGTAGCAACAGAGAGAGCAGAAGAGATTTACCAGCATGTTGCCTGGAATAGACAGCTGTAGTTATAAGGAGCTTGAAATAGCTGCATTTATTCTCAGTGGGACGTTGGAGGCTGAGGGGCGACCTCAGAGGTTTATAGAATTATGAGGGGCAGAGATATGGTAGATAATCAGAATCTTTTTCGCAGGGCAAGGGAGTCCAGAACAAGAGGGCACAGGTTCAAGGTGAGAGGGGAGAAATTTAAATTTAAGAAACTGAGAGATCAACTCTTCACGGAGGTATATGAAAGGGGGTGGAGGCAGATACAATGACAATGTTTAAACGGTGTTTGGACACGAAAGGCATATGCGGGTAAATGGGATTAGCACAGATAGGCGTCACAGTCAGCATGGATGAGGTGGGCCAGGACGGCCCATTTCTGTGCTGTACATTTCTATGATTCTATGAGAACCGTTTTTTGTCATTAAGTTTAAGGTTCAAATTCCAGATTTTACACACAACCTAATTTGATTGACTTTGGAAATGAATCAACTATAGCAGTAAATGGAAAACTAGGAATTTAACTATCCTACCAGTGACACCAACAATCATTCAACTGTAGCAACTGCAAAAGAGAACCACATACATACCTTTGAATAAAGAATTTTTTTTTCTTAAAAGTTATCCATTACCTTTAACAGGGTAATAATTGAATGTTGCCTTGGATAGGGATTCTAAAATCAGGGATCAGAAGACAGCTTTTTAGGATAAGACGAGGAGAACTGCATTTATCTAAAGGGTCATTGATCTCTGGAATTCTCTAGCACAGGGTTTGCTGGATGCTTAGTTGTCAAATGCAATCATGAGTAAAATCAAAAGGTTTCTGGATACTAAAGAATCAATGGACATGGGGTATAAGAAGTTGGAACCGAGGCAGAAGATAAAATACCCAACCCTTATTTTTTGCCTTTAGGCACTGACCCACTTTCAGATCAACTTGCTGCTTTTCACTGGATTTCACGAAGTTTTCCTTTTCACATCATTCTGCAACTAAGGACCCTGAAAAGACCTTGCTAAACTTCACAGAACACATGTCAGATCCTTGCTACTCCCCAAAAAATTCAAATCAATTCAAATTAACTGTGTTAGACACAGTAAATGCACAACAACAATCCCTGTAATCTGTAGCTTTCTACTAGATTAACATCGTCTTTCAGACGAAATTGAAATATGATCACATACACATTCCAGCTAAAGACAGTTTCAACAGCAAAATGTAGCCGTGATATCTGGTAACTGATATAAATTTATCTTAAAAAAATACTGCAGCTGAACTAGAATATCACTGCAACTTAAAATGATATACTTTGTGCTCTTATGCTTTGCAGGAACTTAAAAAGTTTACTAATGGCTTGGATGGAAGGCTAGATTCCATTGGCAAAATCTGAGCACATATTCTAATTGACATTTTATATCCATCTGACAGTTTCACATATTTACGTTTAAATAGCTTTTGTGCCAAAATGACTTTTCCATGTAAATAATAGGCCACTTATAAGAAAACGATGTTCTGATAAAAGCCTGTAATTTTGAAATCATTCCACGGTGATTGTAGTATCCCTTTGGATTAAAAGAACAGAATAGCCTGGTGCTTCATTAATATAACTAATGCTGCTATCAGAATTGTCGTCAAAACAAATGCATATGTGATACAGATCAGTGACTTTCAATGACAGCAGTGAATAGAACTTGTGAAAACTGGTTGCATTTCGTTGTTAATATGAATGATTTCTATAACATTGCGACTGTGCCACTGTTGTTGGATGAATGATGACATCTTTGAAGAGCCAAATGGCCTACTTCTGCTCTATTTCTTATCTTCCTATGAATGGGCACTCCCCCAGTTTCTGATTCTGCACTTTAAGCAAACAAGAACCCAGAGATTCCAATAGAACACCAAGGTCTACTGGAAGCTCAGCAGAAGTTCTGCTAGATCCACACAAAGCCACTGTTAGATTTTTTTTAAATGGACATCAGTGCTAGTTTGTCTCTTTCCTGATAAGAAAATCAGATGCGTGCCAGCAGTCATGAACACAACTACCAGTGGTGCATTAAACAATCCAGCTCATAACCGAAGTAGAATGCAAGCAGCACAAAACACACTAAGTTACGTACAAGCAGATTTACTTGGTTTTAAGTCACCTGCTCTATAAATTTAATCAAATCTACAAAGCCAAGGAGAAAGGGTGAATGTAACAAAATGTCAGAAGTGATACACTTCAGCGATCATTCTCAAAACATCTAATTCAATTATTGCAGAAATCTCTGAAGTTACAAACTAATTTTGAAGCTGATAAATGAGGTAAAATTATACATTCAAACTGATGACATTGCCGATACTCAACAACAACTTATATTTACATCTCTAACATAATGAAACATTTCCTTGAGAAAAGGAACTTTCATTTATAAAACATCTCAAAGAACATTATCAAAACAAAGCTCTCACATCTAGCTGCAGAGTTATCAGGTCACAACCAAAGGTCTGGACAAAGACATCCAAGCACAAGTGTATTTCTTACAGGGGGAAAGGCAATGGTATGATGAATTTTAAGAAAGAAACTCCTTAACTTGTTTGCTAATGGCCAGATAATTAAAATCACAGTACTGAAGAGACAAAGAAGGCATCTAGGACAGGAAAGGACTGCACCAGTATCAAAAAAATAGCTGACAAAACTCGAGGCAAAAAAGCCCATGGAACCAGATGATATCCCAGTTAAAGGCTCTAAAACTAGCTGCACCTCAAACGAAATTTGATCCAGTACAGGTAGAATATCTTCAGCTACCTCATAATGCTTTCCCTTGCACAAGTTAATCAGTGGGATGTTAATGGATGATTGCAGAATTTTCAATTCCATTGGCAAATCCTCAGCAAATGAATCAGTCCATACCTGCACCCAAGACTTTTACAACATACAGGCATAGGCTGGTATGTGGCAAGTAACATTCATACTACTGCAGGCAAAGACAGCCTCTGGCTGGATAGTATAATCATCAGCTTTTGACATTCAATGGCATTAGCACTGAAGAGTCTCACACCATCAATATCTTGGGGATAATCACGGACCAGAAGCTCAAATGGACCAGTCACATAAATAACGTGGCTAGAAGAGGAAGACAAACATTGCGGTGTGTGACTCTCTTCAAGGCCTTTTCACCAACTGCAAAGCATGAGCGTGCAATGGAATGCTCTTACCTGAATGAATACAGCACAAATAACTCTCAAGAAGCTTGACGATATCCAGGACAATGCTTGCTTGCCATCCCATCATCACCACCTGAAGCATTCATTCCCTCCACCACCAGTGCACAGTGTCTGAATCATCGACAAAATGCACTGCATTACTTGCCAAAGCTACAATGGCAGTACCGAGCGAACCCACGACCTCTACCAAAGAGGACAAGAGCAGCAGGTGCCTGGGAATACCACCACTGACAGGTTCCCCACCAAGTCACCCACAAAGCTGACATGGAAATACATCACCGGTCCTTCATCGTCACCGAGTCTAAATCCTGGTGCTCCCTCCCTAACAGCATTGGTCAAAGTACCTTCACTGGGACTACGATGGTTCAAGTTGATGCTACTCCCTTCGAAGGAGCAACCAGAACTGAGTAACAAACACTGGCCTTGCCAGTAACACCCAGATCCCAAAAATGAATTCAAAAAAGTTGCTCACAAAGGTTACTCACACAGAACCTCAAACCTACAATCCATAGGACCATAGAACACTACAGCAAACAGGCCATTCGGCCCTTCTAGTCTGTGCCGAAACTTTATTCTGCTAGTCCCGTTGACCTGCACCCAGTCCATAACCCTCCAGACCTCTCCCATCCATGTATCTATCCAACTTATTCTTAAAACTTAAGAGTGAGCCCGCATTTACCACATCAGACGGCAGCTCGTTCCACACTCCCACCACCCTGAGTGAAGTTCCCCCTGATATTCCCCCAAACCTTTCCCCTTTCACCCTAAAGCCATGTCCTCTCGTACTTCTCTCTCCTAATCTAGGTGGAAAGAGCCTGCTCACACTTACTCTGTCTATACCCCTCATAATTTTGTAAACCTCTATCAAATCTCCCCTCATTCTTCTACGCTCCAAGGAATAAAGTCCTAACCTGTTCAATCTTTCCTCGTAACTCAACTCCTGAAGACCCGGCAACATTCTAGTAAATCTTCTCTGCACTCTTTCAGTCTTACTGATATCCTTCCTATAGTTAGGTGACTAGAACTGCACACAATACTCCAAATTTGGCCTCACCAATGTCTTATACAACCTCACCATAACATACCAACTCCGATACTCAATACTTTGATTTATGAATGCCAGGATGCCAAAAGCTTTCTTTACAACCCTGTCTACCTGTGACACCACTTTCAGGGAATTATGTATCTGAACTCCCTGATACCTTTGTTCCTCCGCACTCCTCAGTGCCCTACCGTTTACTGTGTATGTCCTACCTTGATTTATCCTTCCAAGATGCAACACCTCACACTTGTCTGCATTAAATTCCATCTGCCATTTTCTGGCCCATTTTTCCATTGGTCCAGATCCTTCTGCAAGCCTTCCTTGCTGTCCACAATGCCTCCAATCCTAGTGTCATCAGCAAACTTGCTGATCCAATTTACCACATCATCATCTAGATCATTGATATAGACAACAAACAACAATGGACCCAGCACAGATCCCTGAGGCACACCACTAGTCACAGGCCTCCAGTCTGAGAAACAATCATTACTTCCAAGTACAAAGGGCAGCAGAAACATGGGAATAGCACTGCTTGTGGGACCTCCACCAATTTGTAGACTACCCTAACTTAAAAATATTACTGTTCTTTCAATGGTACTCTGACTAAAACATGGAACTCTTTACTCAATAGCACTACGGGAGCATGTTCATCAGGAATGCAGAGTTTAAGAAGACAGCTCATAACCACCACCTTCTCAAAGAAAAGTGCAGATGGGAAATGAATGCTGGTCTTGTTAGCCATGGTGCACTCTGAAAATTTAATAAAAACATCAGAATCGGATTTATCATCAGTGACTTATATAATAAGAAATTTGTTGTTTTGCGGCAGCAGTACAATGCAAAGATACAAAATCGTGAGACCTTTAAAATTGAGGCGTTGGCCAAGCATATGCCAATGCAAAACAACAAGCACATATATAATGGATGGGCGAGACAAGGCAAATTATGAAATAAGCAACAAAGTTCTCAGATGATGAGCTGATGTGGGGTAGAATATCAAAAGGCCAGAAAGAACAACATTGCAACAGCTAATAATTACCAGAACATGGGTTTAAGCAAAATGACTCAAACAACAAATTTCAGTGATGGAGTGGATATGTAAACAACAAAAAAAAAATCAGCTGCATTTGAAATGCAAGCATGACCACAAATGGTCTGGCTCAGCTTCAATTTGCTGATAAGAATGGTGACAGTGCGTAGTACATGGCAGAAATCAAGGTTTTGGTCTTTCTCATGTAGTTAATTTCTGTTCATCCAAATATTGGATATCACTTCAACATTGTAACAAACAGAGGTAGCCGAGTAGCTCAGAGGGGTGCTAAGATGGCGATCTCAGTATGTCAATGTACACGTGGAGGTTATATTGTGTCTATAAATGGTATCAAGGGGAGGTGAAAAAATAGGAAAGGGGCAAGGATGGATTTTGGGGAACTCCAAAGCTAAGGAGCAAAAACCAAACTGTTAGAGGAACTCAGTAAATCAAGCAGCATCTGCTGAGGCAAAGGGACAGTCAATGTTTTGGGTCAAGAAACACTGACTATCCCTTTGCCTCCACAGATGCTGCTTGACCTGCCAAGTTTATTTTTTTGGTCCAAGTTCCAGAATCTGCTGTCTCTCATGTCTCAAAAGACAAGGGGATGGAAGAGGGTAGAGAAACTATTGTGGTTAATATTTTGGCAGCTTTTAAGAGAGATAGTTCTGTCCATTTTAACCTTTACAAAGCACAGTAAGATTCTGCCACTAAAAGTGGAGTAAGCAGTCTTATAAGTGATAGTGTAAGAGACAGTTTTCCAGACAATTTCAAAGTTTGTCCAGAATTAATTATGTAACTTTGACACAGTAATTGAAAGAGAATCATACACTTTTAAACTGTTCCCCTCTCAAAAATAAATTTTTAAGTCTCTTAAGTAAAAATAATTAAAATGACTAACACCTGTATTTGTTAAGAGCTAAATTTGAGTTTAAAAAAATCTATTCTATTGACCAACTCCTATTTATCCACTTTTGCAAGTAAAAACCCTTAAATGACTGTCCTGGGGATCCATCTTCATGCATGCCAATGCCACCTTAACATCAACTTGTCAAAGCTGAACTAACTTTCCTCTTTACTTTGAGTGTTCCTCTATTCTAGCCACCATGTGGCATGACACCTTCCCAAATACCCATCACCCTGTCCTCAAGTAAGCAAGATTCCAGCACCTCAGTTTCCCTACTTTATAAGTAAGCCCATCTGTGAGGGAGGTGAAGATGGTTGGGCCAAGGTCATTAACCTGATGAATTCCTTGTGTAGGCTCAGTCCAGAACATTCTTTACTAGTAATGCAGCATGCTCCCCACCCTTCTTCCCAATGACTTTAATATTACACAATCTTTCAAATGTAAATTATCATCAATTATTCTGGAATCCAGCTCTTTTATCCATGTTTGGATTAAAGGGTTTAAATGAGATCCAGAGACAAGTGCTACAGACAGAACCCAAACAAAATATCAGTGAACAGGCAAATAATGAAGAAATGTTACCTGGTAATACTGTTGAAGACTCCCTCCATTACTGGCCAGACTGGTTCAATCTTTCTTTTTCTTTTGCAGCCTAGACACACCTGAGCAATTTTCCACTTTGTTTGATCAATGCCAGTGCTGAACGTGCATTCAAATAGCTTGACGAAAGCATGGCTAGTTTAGGAACACATTTTCAGCACTCAATCAGCATTTTACCAGGAAGCAAAGTCTCAGGAGAAAATAAAAATGGTGCTTCTAGTTGATTTTGGTTGCAAAAGCTACAGCCTTGTTCTTTGTATTCACGTTATGGGCTCTGCCATCAAGGACAGGGATGGTCATTAAATTTCCTCTATTATTTATACAATTGTTTGCCACCATTTACAATTGGATGATAGGACTGATAACCTGATCTGATCCATGGATTGACTTCATTCTCTATCGTATATTGCTTCTGTTGTTTATTATCAATGTAATCCTGTACTGAGTTTCACCGGCTTGGTAACTCATTTTTAGATATGCCTTGGCACTTAGACTCTGCACACTCTTCGTTGAATTAGGGTTGGTCCCCCTCGCCTCATGGTACCGACAAATTGAGGAATATGCCAAGCCACAACATAACAGATTGTGGTGGAAAAGATTTTGCTCCTGATGGCTCACTGCACTTGTGTGCTCAGCTTTGAGCTTAAGTCTATTGTGAGTTTAGCTGATTCGGCACAGTGACAGTTTCCACAATACAGTGGAATATGTTCTCAGTGTGAAGAGACTTTGCTTTCACAAAATCTGTATATTTATTAGGTGGTCACTAATATCAATATAGGTACTAACTAAAAGTATCTGTGACTAGTTCAAAAGGAAGGATGAAAGTAAATACGTATTATTTTTCCCCATTCTCTACTACAAGCCTAGCTAAACGTAACCAAGGCCCTCTGCATAATATATTCCATGCCCTTGGTATCCTCAGTACCCCTCCCAAGCAGCATTCAACAGGGATGAGCACTGATTCATGAGCTGAGGGGGACAGTAATGAACAGGTTGTTTCCTTGCATACATTTGGCCAATGCTATTCTATTTTGTGGGTCTACAGTCAAAGCAGAAGGTCCAAGCGCCTTTTGCACCTGACCTTATGGCAATGGGCTGCCATTTCCAGGTCTGTCCTGGTGGTAGGATGGTAATGGGGGAGTCTGGTACACTGACTGAAAGAAAGTGTCATTCTGTGAATATGGAAACATGTTTACGGGAGATACCTTCCAATCTTATTCAAGTCCCAGATGTAGCTTTGTAGATTAACGTGATGAGGTGAGACCAGCTGACTTTAAATGATCTGTCATTTTCTTCATAGCAATCCAATCTAAGTAGTTTGCTAGGCGATTTCAGAAAGCGGTTCAATTAATGACTTCATTATAGGTCTGCCATCACGTTGAGTGGATTGGGTAAATAAGGCAGATATCCTATCTTAAATGACATTAATGAATCAGATGAGGATTTAATGAGAATCCAATAGTTTCATGTCATTGTAGAATCATAAAGCATGGAAACATCCTATTCAGCCGAACTCATCCATGCTGGCCAGTGGGCACCATTCCGTATTAATCCCATTATCCAGCACTTAGTCCAAAGCCCTTTGTGCCTAAGCAATTCAAGTGCTCATCTGGACACTTCTTAATGCTGTCAGTGACCCAGCTTCAACCACTCTCCTGGGCTGTGCATTCCAGGTACTTAACACTTTCTGGGTGGAGGTCCCCCTCATATCCCCTCCAAATCTTTTTCCCCTAACCTTAAATCTATAACCATCAGTTTTAATCTGACTTTTGACCTGGGGGAAAAAAAAAGTTTCCTGTAGTTTACCCCATCTATAACTCTCATTTTTTTATATTATATATATACATATACACATACATACATACACACACCTCAATCACATCTCCTCTTAACCTCCTCCAATACAGGGAGGACAGACCTAGCTTCTTCAGTCTCTCCTCACAAACTGCTCTATCCCAGGCAACATCCTGGTGAATCTCCTCTGCACCTTATCCAGCACTATCACATCCTTCCTAAAGCAAGGTGACCAGAACTGCACGCAGTACTCCAGCTGAGATCTGACGAAGGTTTTTATAAAGTTGGAGCATAACCTCCTTACTTCAATGCCCCCAGGTGTCTAGATGATACCAGATTGTTATTCCAGGTGTAAATGATACAAATTTAAATTCCTCAGTTGTAAGGCAGATCTTGAACTCACAGCAAGACCTCTGGGTTACTAGTAGAGCAATGTAACCGGTTTGCAATGTACGATATCCAGTCTGTTTTTCCACAGCTATATTGTTTTTTTTCATAGCGTTGAAAAAGCCCAGGATATGGCATACAACCCATTGTAAAAGGCCTGGAAGGATGCTATTTTAAAATCAGTAAACATCAAAAAACTCCATACCCAGATCAACAAATTTTTAATAATCAGAATTCATTTTTTTAAAAATTAACCATTAGACAAGCTTTTAAATGAAGCAGATAGCCCGAGGATGTTGTATTTTTATTTTTTACATTTAAATAACATAACTGCCAAAATGAACACATTGATTTAAAGCATGCAAGATTTATATTATTGATTTATACATATTTACTTTACATCTTGACAAGTGAATCTATAAAGCTTTTAATAACATACTGTCACTGAAATTATCAACCCCCATACTTGTAATTTTCTGCAATCCTGAAGATAAATAAAAATAGAAACACGCCTAAAATTTATCAGATTATCATCAAATTCAGATTAACAACTGTACAGCAGAAAACAGAGCCTGCTTAAAGAGTGGAGCAAAAAAATTCTGAAGTAAAATTCTCTAATAAAAGGAGGATTATTTCTCCAGAGAAATGTAACTATTACCCACTGAACAAGCTATATACATAAAACCAGTGATTTACAGAAGTATGGCTTTCCATGTGTGAATGGCAAGTCATTAACCCCAATCATCTCCACTTTGACTGACCATACTCAAAGCTATAACCAATCACCTTTGAAAAACTACATAAAAAGTGCATTGTTATTCACCTCAAATCACATCTTAATTACTTTCCTAATTTTTATATGGAAGCCCTTTACTTTTCACTCAAGTTTATCCAGCTGCACATAAAATCTTTCCAGAAGCAGTTTTTATTCCTGCATGAACCCATTCTTCCAACAGTGACAACTCATCCCTTTTGTCCATTAATGAGTCCACACAGATATTCAGTATGTATAATTTCAGTACAGCAAACCAAACTGCAATCAGCACACTCCTGCTTTAGTTTTGTGCTTTCACTAACAAACACAATGAATATATGGATTTCAGCTGCATCATGTATAAAAAAATATGCAAGAAAGTTCTTGAATGAATGCAGCTTTCCAGGTTATGGGATAGGGACATCACAGGATATGTAATAAGGCAGAATATATTGCCCATCACTACTTAAATAGCTTGCTGGGCCATTTCAGAGGCAAAGATATTAATCAGACTAGAGTTTTTTTTTCATCTCAAGGACATTTGTAAACCAGCTGGGTTTTCTTTTTACAGCAATTCAGCAGTTTCAATGTAATCATTATTGATGTTTATATTTAAATTCCAGATTATTGAATTTAAAATTTGTAGGTATAATGGTGAAATTTTGACACTATATATCCTGATCAATAATAGTCTAGGCCTCTAGCCCCAACAGCTTAACCAGTGTGTACAGTCCACAATATAGAAATTATACTGCAAGCCCAGCGTGAACTTAGCAATGAAGTATCTAACCTCTAACTCGCTCCTGTGGTTAATACTCTTTTTATGATTGGCTAACCTGGACTGAAGCATGGCTTGTTCCAATAAGGTGGTGGTAGTTTTGGCCAAGGGGTGTTGAGGGCTGATAATGCCAGATGTGCATCAGTTCTCTCAATTTTTTTTTTACTCGCGAGCATTTAAAATCATGAGGATCACTCATGCCACACGTCAGCCGAAGTCTGCACGTTGCCCAAATTTACCACAGGCCGTCAAAAGTGGTTTTGTTTTCTGAAAGATTGTGAACAAGCTGAACACTGTCATAAATTCTGGAATGAATCTCTTTGATTCACAAAGTGAAGCTCATTGACGAAGATGTTTCAACCGAGGACACTTTCCTGAATAAATTGTGTGCCAACATCCTAGGACTGTAATGGCCAGCTTCAAACAACTACTGTCATATTTCTTTTCATCAGTTAATGCCTCAGCTGCCTTAGGAATTTTATCTTTAATCTTGATCATAAACTACCCTTATGTCAAGAGAGGTTAATTTCAACCAGCTTGGAGCAACATGTCCAAATTAAGACCACGGTGGAAGTCTGTAGGCAAGTAGCTTTGGCAGAATTTGAACCAAGTGCCTAATCATGTTATTGATAAATAAGTTTTACTGATGGCATCACTGATAGCTCATTTAATTTTAAGATAATTGGAGCATGCATTATAGTGCATAATTGACTAGATTAATCCTGTCCAGTATGGACAGCACATTGCTGGATGTTCTAACTATGGACTGATATTCAGATTCATAGATGGTTTGGAAGAGCACGGTTGCAGATGACCCCTCTCTGATATAATTCAGCATTAGAACCAAGATACTGTCAAAGTTCACAGTATTTGCTGTGGCAATCACATCCATAGATTCATCTTAATGTGTATTGAATTGAATGGAAACAAGACACCTACAACAGGCAATGACAGAGTAGGATCGTCTACTCTAACACTTCAGACTGAAGTCACTTCAAAATAATTGAATGAACTATGCATGAACTAACACTTCTAAACAAACTGGATCACCACACCTTCTTACTAATAGTCCAAGAAATTCTTGGTCATTAAAACACTGGATTCATGAATACATTATGTACCCTTGCTTCCCTTAAAGTTGCTCTGAAGTGAAGCTCAATTTGGAGGACTACAGATTGTCATTGACCTTTAACCAATCAGCAGAATATTTCCCCTCGATGCAACTTCACGGGGTTCACGGCCAACAATGATGACTGGGGATCAATTCCCTAAAATGAGAGTGCTACCTCACCACTTCTGGAGGCTCTATCCTGTTAATATAGGGAAAATAAAGGAAGTATGGGATGTCAGCTGATACACAGGACTGTGCAAGACAATGTGGAATAATATTTCCATCTGATGTACCTGCCCTATTAATGTTAATTTTATATGGTCCTCTCTACTGGGATTCTCCAAGGTTAATCCCAATATGATGCCCCAGTCAAACAAATTCTCCCTTTAAATGGTAACACAGAAACAACAAGCTATTCAACTTCAAGCTTTATCTTCTATATTTATAACTGATAAGTACGTGGATTTTACTAAGCCACCTTTGCTCCATATTTCCAAAACTACCCCAGTGTTGAAAATTCAATTAATCCAAGATCCACCATTTGATTTTGGGAGAGGGAGGAGGCGAGACCATTTCAGATTGTTCTGTGTTGAAAAAGCAGTTCACTCCTCAATGACCCAGATTTAACTTTAAAATCCTCCACCAAAGGAATAAGCTTCTGTGCCATTCATCATATTGGACCCCTTTACTACCTCAATGACATAACCCCAAATCTTCCAAAAATCAAATGGAAAACAAATCTAGTTTACGCAACCTTCTCTCATGATTTAATCCCTTGGTTACACACATTTTCCCGAGCAGCAACAGGAAAGACGAGCACACTGCAGTTAAGGTCTTCTTGGGTACAAAATTAAAACCTGATCCGAAGCAGCCACCTCACACCCGAACTAAGCCAGAGGACTTGGAACTTCTTTATTACCCAGTCATCACCATCAAGCCCACTCCAGTGTGTTCATGCAGCCCATGACACCTGCTTATTCTACCCAGCACTGATGGATGCTCATCCGTCTCCAACTTAAAAACTTTGGTTCCCAGGCAAAAAGCTGATGCACTGAAGCCCTCCCTGTCAAGCTCACCGGCTCTCCATTCTGGAGACATCCCGAGTACAAAGTGCATCCCCTTTCAGGAATTTTGCCCAGCGCCTGGCTAGATACAACCGACCCAAGAGCAGCGAGGGGCTGCCTTGTATGGTTTGTGCACTGACAGAATGCCTTCAGTGCCAAACCCACCTGCTCCCCGAACTCAGCAGCATAACACAGAACGAGGAGTGTAAATAAATTACACTTTATTTAACGTACAATCTTTGCTTTAAAACACGTACATCTGGAGAACTTATTAGCACATTCATTTATTTAAAGCCGGCGGTTGTTAGCACGACCCGTCCCAAGCCCTATTTCAAAGGCGATCCGATCCCGCCACATAGTAAGGTTCCATCGGCTTCAGTTCGAATAGGCGGTCTCTGCGGCGCTGGAATGAAATTGAGCTCAGATAGTGTGAGGGTACAAGTTCAGAGGCACAAAGAGCGAACACAGAAGCAAACACTCTGGAAGTGGAAAGCAAGAACAAAGGGATGATACACAAATGAGTGACAGAGGGGGTGCAAGGGAGAGTGCAATTCAATCTTTAATTGGCGCCATTAAGTTCCCATACCATTATTTTGGAAGTCATCATCAACCCGAAAGTTAATTGACTCATCCATATCAACAATACCATTACAAAATCAAGAGCTGGACACTCAAAAATACACGACTGACCTCCAGCGGTAAAAAAACTGCTGGAGGAACTTGGCAGGTCAGGCAGCATCTATGGCGGGATCCCTGTCATAGATGCTGCCTGCCCTGCCAAGTTCCTCCAGTAGTTTGCCTTTGGTCTGGATTCCAGCATCTGCAGTCTCTCACGTCCCCCATGACTGACCTCCAGATTACCCAGGAATGTTCTGCTACTTAAAAGGTTCAAGTCAGAGAAACTTGTAAGTAATCCAATGTCTGACTGAACAGTGCCGCTGCCATTGTACTCTACATTGGCGACCAAGACTACCATCTTCAGTGTGTGCTGCAGCAACTTACCAAGTGGTCTTGACAGAAGGGAAGGAAAAAGGCTCCACCTAACTTTCACTACCAAGGCAGTCAAAGCCCAGAATTGATTACCATTCTTTTATTGTCCATGGATAAGTATGCTACCACTCCTTAATACCTCACTCTCTAACATCCACGGCATTAGAGTTGTTGAGGCTCAAGGTAGTATATCATTAACCTCCATGGCAGTTAGGGCTAGTTATTTGATAGGAGCCACCTCTCAACAAAGATTATGACAATCTCAATTTATTATGACATTCAAGGTCACCTTCAGTGCACCAGCACAGCCTTTGATCATCTGAAGAATGTACGAAGATCAAAGCCAGAAACCAGGCACAATGCTCACAGTCTATCAGGCAGCAATTAACCCTGGCTTCCTATACATTGAATCATGGAATCCATTCAGCAGACACCTCAAAAGACCTTAAAACTATGCAGAGATACCTCCAAAACAATATCTGTAAAATCCTCCAAACCTACCGACAGGATTAGTGACCAAAGTCTGTACTCTCTCCCAAGCCAACATGCCCAGCATTGACACCCTTATTATATACAATCGACTCCTTTAAACTCACCACATAATTCACAAGCCTCACAACAGATTCCCAAAACAGATATACTATTCCAAGCACTCCCACAGCAAGAGATTATCAGCAGATGATTCAAGCAAGTTCTCATAGCCTCCCTGAAAAAAGGTGCAACATTCCCAGGAGAACCCAGCCCACAAATTCTCAGAGAAAAACATCCTGGATGACTTTGAGAACCAAGTCAATTCATTCTGAACACACAGAAGTCCAGTGTAAATGGCAGGGGAAGCACAGCACCAAACAAATGACTAACCCTTGTGGGGAATCAGAAGAATATAAGATGAGCATTCATACAGAATGGAGAGGAATTTTTGTAGATGGTTAAAGCAGAAGGGCTATGGAATTTAGGATCCATTTAACAAAATAGTATCTGAAATTACTGACTCAGCCAAGTGCACTACAAGCAGACTTGGTTCCTGTTACATTTAAAGTAACGCACACGATTGAATTGCTACCACCATTTACTGCCAGCTTAGATTCCATGCATGTCTGCAATTCAATGACAGTTTCTGGCAAATTGGGATAGCAAAAATTTAGATCAGCAGATGGAAAACCATTCTTAAGTGGCAATGAATGGAAACACAGTTGATTTTGTACACAAAGTGAAGGCCTACTGTAATACAAAGTCAAGATGGGAAGGAAATGGGAAAGTAGATACTCCAGATATAAAAGGTGCTGTAGAAGGGATCCCTTGGGATTCTACGGAAGGGTGGGAGAAAATAGTAAGAATGGCAGTTGAGCCAGTGAAAGCAAGTGGTTTCATGGAAATGAAGGTGGCGAATCTAATGTTTAGGGACCACTTTATAAAGGAACTGTAGCATATCATGGAACAAGATAGCTTAAGGGTGTATGCAGTAATTTCTCATCCAACAAGGAACTATGCACATTCTTCCTATGATTGGCTGGGTTTCTCCTGGATGCTCCAGTTTCCTCTCACATCTCAAAGATATGATGATTAGTGTTCATTGCAACAGGTGATTCAGTGGGGGAAAAGACCCAAGGAGAACACAGGCTACTGGGAAGCGAGTGGAGAATGGGACTGATAGAATTGCACCGAAAGCCAGCATCAAATAGCATCCAACGACTTAAGGAAACAAAATATTGATCACATTAAGTGTATAACATCAAACGAAACAACAGAAAGCAAGAAGGAACAGTCCTGGTATGATAAAATGGTGGAAAATGATATTATATACAAAGTAACAGTGGTATGAGGGCCTCCCATATTTGTCAGTTCCTTGGAGAACATCAACAAGATTTGTTGACATAAACATGACAGAACCAAAGGGATGTCACTCTGAGGCCTGAAATGTAATTTGGGAGTCATAAGTCCTACAAGGGCTCAGAGACAAATTTTGTGAAGATCTTAATATTGCATTTTGACTGAACTGATCACATGCAACAGAATAGAAACTTCCCTTTACTGCACACTAAGTAACACTGGATTCAGCAGGACCTTTAATTTTAGAAGCAGTGTTTATCAGAGAAACTGAGTGAATGCGAGAGCTGAATGAAGCTCCCACCTGCTTGCTACCCTTTTCTTTGGGATAAATGTTAATTTTTCCAAAGTGAAATAAAATGTTAACTTTAACTTTTAATTATTTGCAATGGTTCATAAAGAAAGAAGATATACTTAAAACAGGGAAAACAAAATACAAGTGTAACAGCTTGGTAAATTTTGTGCGCGAAAGTCACTTTTCTTTATCTCTTATCTTAAATCTGTGTTTTAGTACTTATATTTAAACCCAAATTATAAAATGGATGAAATAAAGACCCGAATTCCATAATGGCACATGTTCTTTACCAGTTAATTCTGTTTCAAATTTCTTATTTTAGATCAGAGATTCCTATTTGTTAAACTCTGGCAACATTGTGCTGGTATTTTGGAGAAATGGTTGATGACAAGTTGGGGAGGGAGGGGTGGAGAGATAATCTCAAATATTGTTCATGATTTTTCCATTCTAATGATTTTTTTGAAACTTGCAAAAATTTTACATTTAAAAATTACTCAAGTTAGAAGATCAATAGATTAAAGACAAAACTTGTTCCACGCTGGTTTGTCCAACATTCTTTGTTGGAAAAATGAAGTGTTTATATAATGAATGACAGAGGCATGTTCTATTTGGACTAAAGGCTATTCCAATATGACCACGTAAAGAATTAAGAGTTTGCATTCCAGAACTCAATTTCAAACTGACAAATTAGAGGTTGTAGATATGGACTGGTGACTGGTCTGCAAACAATTACGTTACTTTACAAAAAACTTCTTGATTCAGCCATAGTTAAGGACTACTTTTGTCTGAGTGCAACTAACATGAATAGTTCTGCTCAGTACCAATGGAACATTTACTAAATCTAATTAGGTTACTGATTTGTTGACAAATAGAAGTAATTAGCTTTGTTAATGTCACTGCTTTCCATACTGGTTACATATGGAAATTATGTGACACGCCCATTTTACAACCACAGTCTTGTAAGGAATCTATTCATGTGGTACTGATTGGACTCAAGATCCTACAACCCATACACTGAAAAGTGATTAGTTTCTAAATTAAACATAAAAATTTGCCAACAAATTCATCAAATATATTGATCTTAATGAAACCCAGTCTGTAATGTGGGAATTAAAGGCCAAATGAAGCATGGAAGGACACATAAAACATCAAAATTATCCAAGTATGGAATAGGGCCTACAAATGAGATGAATGCTTGGATAAACCTTGGTCTCCAGTTGCAACTCATTGATCATTGTAATCAATTTGCTATATCCCAGTAGTAATGGAGAAATACCAGCGGAAGAAGAGGAAGCAGCAAAAGTTAATACGCAACCTCTTGGTTTAGCAAGAACAAAAGAAATTCAAAATTTAGAAGTAAGAAATTCAATGAGAAGGCAAGAAATCACTTGGGGTGGTTACTGTAACAAGGGCTCGAGAACTCATTTAAATTGGAAACAAATGGACATTAACAAGGTCAAGGGGTTGTACTATAATAGCATATTGTGACTTTCACACATAAAATTGACCAAGTTGTTTCCCAGTATGCCACGTAGAACCAAGAGGCTTTTACTATTAACTTTCAAAACAGGCTGTGAGCTGAAAAAAAAACACTGAATGGAGTAACAATTCATTCAGAGGCACAATGAGAATGGACTTCACACTAACCCAAGAAAATACAGTAATCAGACTACACAATGAAATATGTTCATTTAAGTCTAATTATCTGTCTTCTCTGAACTCCTTTGGTCTAGCCATCCATGAGATTTACAAATTCAGAAATAATAACCATGATTCCCCACCTGGATTCATTCCCAAAATCCATTGGAAAAAAGTTAATGCCCAAATTGTTATGGAGTGAAATGTATTCATCAATCTTTCAAAGTGCTCATAAACCCAGAACCATTTCCATCGAACACTTTTGTACGAGGATTAAAACATGAAACAAGATGGCATTCCCTTGAGGACAATGGATGCATTCACTGACATAAGAATGAGAAGGAATCATTTCACCGACTTGCAACAAACAGACAAGATAAGTAAAAATACATTATCAAGCAGTGACTGTGATGAGAGGCTGTGTCATTCAAATTATAAGCGTGGAGATTTCTGTATTATAAAACAAAAGGGTTCAGGTCAAAGCCACCATGAACTAAACTGATCATGAGTACATGGGAACAGACTTTTTTGATTGATCAGCAAGGTAAATGATAATATCCAATAGAGTCAAAGAGAACTATACATGCAAGTATTATTTAAACTTAAATGATATGCATCACAGGGGAAAAGCAGTTTAACACTGGCATAGTATTGATAAGTACAAAAAACTATTAAGTAACATTGAGTTGTACCACTTTGAGTCTTAATCTGTTTCACCTCACCCATACAGTTTCAGGTCAAATTTTGGATCACCTTGCCACAGTCATCATTAGCCCCTCTTGCTTGAAGTCAGAAGATTACATTTTCAACCCCCATTTCAGGGTATGAGCACAAAAATCTCCACTGGTGCTCCAGTGCATGACTCACTGATTACCATACTTTTGAAAATGTCATCATTTTGGTTAAGTATTGAACCATGACAGATGTGAAGGCCACTTTGCACCATCTTAAAGAGTAGGTGAGTTATCCTCAGTGCTCTGACCAAGTACCTCATGATTATGAAGTAACTAAAACACATCATCTGGTCATTTTCACAAACACTACCCGTGAGAACTGGGCACATTCAAATTGCATACCAAAGCATTTCAAAGGTTTTTAGATGGCTGTGAAACAATTTGGATCATCCTGTGGTCATGAAAGACAGTTTTTTTTTACACTTCCTACTTATAATTTAGCTCACTATTGATAATATGGCTTGCCTGACAATCATGACCGATAGCAATAGGGATTCAATGGCATATTTTATTTGGACATATGATTTATAATTTGAATAACGTGTTTTAACCTTCAGAGTGCACAAACAAATGGAGTTCTCCTTTACCTCAGGCTGCCAAACACTCACTCTGCAGTATTAATACTAGTTGATCTGCAAATGACTCAAAAGTTGACTGTGTCTCATGCATGGCATTAATCTTTAGACTGAAACTGAACTGTCAAGGAAATAACTTTAACCAAAATCTGACTCCAAACTTAAGTGGAATAAGGAGTTGGTGGTTGGTGGAATGCAGTATATTAGTACAAAGCTACACTTTAAATCTAAAGGGAAATTGAAAATAACGGGGTAAGGAATTGTAAAACGAACAAACAGTTTTAAGGCATATTTCCATCAATTGTTGTTCAATGGTTTATTTCAGTAACTGTTACCGTGACAAAGATATCTTGTCATTGAGCTAGGCATACTAGCAAGCTTCTGGCACGTTAAGAGCTACACTTTGATAATAACAAGTTTTATAAACAATAGCAACTAAATGAACAACTTCCTCCCCCCACTCTAAAATCGGTAATTAAACGCAAGTTTGCTTCCCCCAACTGAACTGCAAATATTCATGTTTAAAAGTATTTATTAAATAATTTTTGAAGCTTCATTTATAACAAGAATTTCCAAGATGCTGATGAAAGTGTTTTCAGCAATTTTTTTGGGACAAATGTTTACGTCCACTATAAATACAAACATCCAAAATAAAAAAGTAAAAATACTCCATTGTAATTTTAGAACAAAACTGTAATCTTACTTGAAATACAATTCATATACAATAATAGTCAAGCAAGAATTGCTATACATTATGGATTTCACACACCATTCTGCTTGAATCAACATACGAGTCAAGATATTTTCTGCAGCAAGGTACGGCCTATGAAAAAGGGTTCATCTTAGACTAAAAGCAAGAAAATTTTAAAACTACTGAGTATTAAGAAATACTGCTTTTGGCTCAAGTTTTCCAGAATTGTTTATGTTTAAACCTGTAGCCTATAAAAACAAACTTAAGAAGATGAAGAGCCAATGGTCCAGCACTGCAAGTATCAATATTTACACATAAGAGACTGAGGGCCTCCAGTGGTAAAACTTGGTAGTAAAATAATTAAAACAGCAGTAAACCTCAGAAAAAAGTCCTATGGTTAGTAATACAGACCGATACATAATGCATTTCTTTGCAGTCACAAGGGTCTAATCAGAAAGCACAAGAGCAGTTTGTTTACGTTGCTGTGCTGGAAGTAGTCATGCAGAATGTCATTGTTATAAGTGTACTATCAACCTTACCAATAAAAGATTCTAGAAGTTACATACCATTGAATAGAATAAAAATGTGGCAAATAATCCACAAGTGAAGATAGCACAAATGAAACTTGGCCCATAATTCCACATAACCAGTGGCTACAAAAGTCTGTTACACAGAATTCTCTCCTCCAATGAAACACATTTTCCTACAATTAAACTAGAGGAAATTTCCTTGTTTCACTCTTTAACAAAACTTCTGTTAGCAGAATAATAGAACATTTTCACTGCATATTTTGTAGGGTTTACATTACTCAAATTATACAAATTAGTGTCACACAGCTCAATGGAGGAAATTTATTTATTAATTGCCATGGGCAACCAGGTGACAGGCTTTGGCCTCATGTTTTTTATGTGCAACTTTGGGCAGAGCGCCAACAAGTTATTTGCCACCTTCTAAAAGTTCTGATTTCATGATAGGACATTTTCTGTTGACATTGGAATATGTTCTCTATTCCCCACAACATCCTCATTATTTTGAAACTCACAATCACCAAACTAATCTTCTATTTTCTCCTGTTTACCTTCCAAACTTAAAAAAATTTGGAGGTACCTCCAAATCCTCCACAGCATCAAAATTATAAGGGAACATTAACAACCTTACATTTTGATCAGAACAGTAAATCAGCCTGTTCAACTGCAACAGCATATGAAAATGCTGAATAAAGGGACCGTTCTTCTGGGCAAGACAAAAACTGATTTCATAACAACAGTAATTAAATCCTAATGGAGTCTACCAAATTAGTTCCTTAAATGCAATGCACCATAGAAGACATTTTACACTTATTCATATTTTCTCCTGCATCAAGGTGAAAAGTATTTTTTTTAAATATATACACATTAGATTACATGCATCTTGGAAAACCCTGGGTTCAGAAATCAAAGGGAATAAGTTTGGAATTGTACCCATAATCTCTTCTAAAACTGAGGGTTATAGTAATATGTAAATTTTCAGATTGTAAGACTGGAATACTCATGGTTACAAAAAAAATGTCTGCAATTGGAAATACTGTATCTTACTGATACCAAAGCTAGAAAGTATTTCTGATATCGGTATTACTTTAAATTCATGAAAAAAGATGTTTAACACCCAAAGAAAAAAAAATATTGGGTCATTCTGCAGTTACACTGCCATTGGAAACCCTAGCCCGAATCACCTCCACCTACTTCAATATTCCAACCAGCAGCAGATTAAACACAGAGATAAGGATTTCTTCTCCTAACACAACAATGCTGGTAAAGATGTTGATCCTCTGTTGCTAAAATTAATAAAAATTCTTCACAGATCACGTACTGGATCTGGAATAATCATATATACCAAGTGCCCGGTTTTAGTTACAATTGTAAAATATTGCTTTACAATCGACATCAATTTTAGGTTTTCATGAAATCCACTAAAAGAAATGAACACTAATTTATACTTGATTTTAAATCAACAGTAACTCACTACTCTCAAATACTAAATTGAATGTGCATTGCAAAATGCCAGATTTGGCTTTGTGACAGTGCTCTTAAACTCAATTTTCAGATTCCAAAGTTAAGCCATACAGCAGAGTCTTGAACACATAATCTAGACTCCTCAACACTGTACTGTTGAAGGTGCCCACTTTCTGATTGGATGTCAAACCAAGAACCCATTGTTTCCCCAAATTAAAACAAACAAAAATTACATGGGGTTATTTCAAGAACAAAGGCATTCTCCCAGTGTTCTGTCAAATACACTCAACCTATGTATCATTAAAATAACTTGGTTAGTCATTTAATTATTTCCTATTTGTGAGACCTTAATCACGTACACTAGCTGTGTTCCCACATTGTAACAATAAATATACTTCAAAAGTAATTCAGGACCATAGTCTTGGGACATCCCAAGAATAAGAAGCAACATGCAAATTCATTATTAACTATCAGTCTTTTAGATTTAAAATGGGGAACACATCTTTCAATGAAAGTTAGCTTGGCTGAAAAAGAGATCATTATCAAACTGTTCTGATCAAAATGTTAATAAAATGCATTTAAAATACAAAAATATTCTCAACAACCCATATTTCAGTTATACTGCGACTACCTAACTGCAATTAAAGTAATAGATTTTGTATCAGCTAAAAATCTGACCTTGAAAACCAAGTCTAGGGAAACAGAAGACTAAAATCTGTACTGCTGCCTTCATTAATAGAAATCAATCAAACATTCTGCAAGGCACATTACACCTCATTATAACACTCTTGGAGCACATTATCAAAAAGTGTTTATGATAGAAATATCCTACATCATGAAACATACCACGAGCAAAGCAAAGATCCACAATCTGGCAAACTTGTGGAAAAGATAGGTTTATAAAAGAATCCAACAGGGGCACATGGTTACCTTCATTAACGTTTTATTTTTGGGAGTAACAATATGCAAAAGTTGGTGTACAGATGATCCTACTCATGCATTTCGTTACCCAAGTACCACGTTGCTGCAATTTGTGCAACTGCAAATTATGATAACATGTTTGCTTTGCAGCTTTCAGGAATGCATTTGTTGTGCATATATGGTATTAGGCAACCGATTCTCTGAAATAAAATAGATAGTTTTCCCATCCATTTCACCTACTAGTTTTTAAATCCGCTTGTACAAACAAAAACGTTAAAAAGTGGAATGCTTTAAAAAAAAAAGTGATAGTTGGCTCAAATTATGCGCAAAATACACACCCATTTTGTTTTTGCAAACTTTTGCTTTAATTGTCAAACCTTATCCAGTTTTTATTAAGCATCTGGCTATTTAGATAATAAATTCATAGAGAAATGTAATAAATAAGATTTTTCCCAATCAACCCCCAACCTGAAAGTATTAAACAATAGCAATTACCACCCATTCACAAGTATAATTTCCATTCAGAGGAGAAGTATCAGTGAATATTATGGACTACAAATGATTTAATAGCTAAACAGTATTTCCCCCCTTTTTCCTGCCTTAATCTTAAGCACAGGAAACCCAGGTCACAGAGTGTGACAAAATCACTAGAGTTCAAATAACTTTTCCAATATTGATAAGCTAGGTTCATAGATTGAAGCATACAAGAACAAACTGATATCAAATTCAGAAGCTCTCATACTGTGGTCAAGTAAATTTATAACTTGTAAAAGTTGTTACTTGCAGATGGAAGTCAAACTTTAGGTCAACACAAGGGAGCTTTTCAAATGTTAAACAAAATGTAGGGAACAACTAAAAGATAGAAATTTTGGTTGGGAAACTTGACAGCAATGCAAAAATACAGTAAACATTTTGTATAATGTTCTTAATGGGAAAATGCATTCCTTCGAAAAAGTTTTTAAAATTACATATGCACTAATGCCATTCAAAGTCACTTTTTTTTAAAAGAAAAGGAACCAAAAATTTTCAACTAACTTAACGAGCTTCTTAAGTATGACAGTCAAATGAAATTAACTCACAGATGAACACCAAAATGCAATTGTCCAGCACTCCATATTTAAAGAATGAGATTTTGGTAAAGTAGATGGACTGTTACGTCATCTGTTTCTAAACACGAACTTTTTGATTATTAAATGAGCAAATTATTATTACATAAAGTATCATGCTGAACAGGTATTTCCATGTGCACCAAATGGATCTGCTCCTAAAGATAAATTAAAAGAAAAAAAAATGTCGTTTTCAACACCTGGTTGCACCTTTATGCCACATTTCAATGCAAGTCAGAAAAAAAAGCATCCGAACCTGGAAGCAGGTGTTTGCTAGCAGAAAAATAGCAAGGGTTGTAATTGGAAGCAATAGGAATCAATGTTTTTTTTAAAATAAAAGAATGAATCTACCAGTTGTTTTCTGAAGGTACATATTACTGCAAGACCTCATTACTTGAGAACCCTTTATGGTACAACAATGATTTAAATATTCTAAAAAATTTGTCAAATAAGGGCTCTGAAAATCATAGGATAAAGTAAAAACAAATCAGCTTGTGCATATTTTAATGTCAGATTTGTTACTGTATTTTTTTCTCCAGAGTTAGTTATTTCCAAGTATAAACTAAACAAAACACTTACTGAAAGAGTATTCCTTTGCAGCAGACCCCTCCCCCTAAAATCAGGAAATAAAACCATTCAAACACTACACTCTAACACCTGGTCATACTTTCTTCATAGCTTATTTTGTTATACTATTACGTAACAAATTTCGATATTCCCCTCATCAGCCATACTGCCATAATGTTGCCCAGTATTAAAGTATATATATATACATACACACAAAATCCAAATGCTGTTAGCAAAGTAAAACTGATACCCAACAAGAAACTTATATTCTTATGGCCACACTCTACTTATAACTTAAAACAGCAGCAATGCCTCAAACAACTGATACACACTGGAAAAAGTCCACAAAATAGTTAGACAACACCTAGGAGTTTGTAATTAACAACTCCTTTTGTTGATTAATATATGCACCATAACAGAGAACAAAATAACAAGCAACCTTGAATTCTTCCAGAACACTCAGAATAATGAGCTCTCACACATATTGTTCCATGGCGATACCTAAAAATATTTCTACAAAACAGATGATGAAACATGGTGCCATTTTAATTACTTTCTTTAAAAATGTAACAAACTCTGCACAAATTATAAAATTCAGAAACACAAGTAAAATGCAAATAGACACTAATCGGTCATTTTAACTAAAGGAAATAATTCACAAGTTTTTACTGGGCTATTTTAAGTATTATCTGTTTTACATCACCGCCTAATGATTGATTTACAAAAACAAACTACTGTAATGGCTTACCGTTTTTATATCAAGTAATTTTCAGAATGTTATCAGCCATTGCGCGACAGCTTCTTGCAAATATATAAACTGATTAAATGAGAATGAATAGAAATAACATTTGCTACATCCAAATTTGAAAATAATTTAGAGGGAAACTGGATAGCTAGCACAATATAGTACAAAAGAAAGCCCAAAAACAATTCAGATGAAAGAGTTAGAATTGGCCAGAAGTAATTAACAAACAAAAACAAAAACAAAACCTCCCTTCCAGCCCGAGCACCAAACCCCCCGCACCCACCCATCTCAAACTCCTTTACACCACTGGCCACCCCTTTCTCTTATTAGATTAATTCAGAATCGACAACCGAAAAGACTATGAAAAAAAACTATTTGCATCTTCAGCAGCTGGGGCCTGGTAATACACTTCCAGACTTTTACTAAACTATTAGCATTTTCACTCAAAGAAATATTCTGTCGTAAACGAAAGACAATGATTTGTTTTTAAATGAAAACTTGATACTGCGAATGTCAAACGAACAAAGGAATTTAAAATTCCCACTTAGACCTGATTTTTTAAAAATGTTCGCTCCTGCACCCCCACACCTACTCAAATTTGTCTCACCTTTTCCCCCGAGGACGTTATGGGGGGGGGGGGGCGAACAGATGGAGAAAGAGGGTACTCGACACAGATACCAGATTAATACAGCCTTCAAAAGCCCATAATTCACTGAAGCGACCATCAGAAGTCGCAAATTAATCCAAAATTTGACTTGGTCATGATAATCAAAGCGGACAAAACACAAGTGTCGAAATTATTTGCTATTACTACTGCCATTTTTAAAAGTCACGTACCTCACTTGGCCAAGCACAAGGATATATTTCCCGAAATAAAACACATTTCCAAAGTAGACACTTTGAATACTGTATCCATCTTCTGTATACACAAAAGACAACCTAACATGATAACCAGACATCCCGCCCCGACACTACACTGATTGGTGTAACATTGCACCCACGGTCTCGATACTAATAGCCCTGCCGACCAGATTGATTGGCTTCAGACACGTCCAAATTTCCATTATGTAACACCCCACGCCTCGATTGCCCCAAGCCGCTGTCAATCACGAACACTGGGTCGATCAATCATTTTCAAGCGGGAGGGAGGCACACAGACGCGCTAAGTCTTCATTGTCTCGCTGGCTTGTCAATCATTAAGTCTGAGCAGTTGATTGGCCCTGACACCTGTCAATCACCGCCAGCTGTCTGTGCATTTACTAGTCGCGTCGTCAACGAAGCCAGTCTGTGCACGCCATTGGCCACCCGCCACGTCGATCACCTAGCGCGGTGAGACCATTGGCCACCTGCCACATCCATCAGGCAGGCGGCGCAGATCATTCGCCGCACGCCGCGTCAATCAGCCCGCGGTCGGCCCGAGTTTTTCTGACAGCAAGCTAGGTTGACGCCATCCGCCCGTCCGTCGCCTATTTAGTTTCTACGCATTTCGTGTTTTGTATAATGTCTTTTCCCCCCCCACCTCCCCGACGGCTCGCAAAGCGGCAGGTGACAGATTATAAATAAAGCGGCCTGAAATCCACTGGCCTACTCACTCAATTGCAGCCGAGGAGAGGAAAAAGGCCTCAATCACACTCGGGCAGAACAAAGCCAAAACAGGTACACTGAGCCCCAAGTGGAAAAACACTCCTCAAAAGTTAAACCCGATAATCATTGCCAACCCTTCGACAGCTCCGTTATCTGCTAATTAACGCAACATTGTGGCCGTAACGTAGAACTAAAATAGCAGAAACCTGTGGGCACGGGGGAAAAGGGCAACTGTTTTAAATTTCAGCATGAGAGTTCTGTGGTGTTTATTTACCCACCCATCTCCCTCCCTCCTGAGGAGTGCTGGTGTTACGAGATGATGGTGGTGGTGGTGGGGAAGAAGTGAGGCGGCTGCGGATGGAAGGCAGAGTGTCTGCTGCCTCCGCCCGGGGACGTTCATCACTCACACTGAGTGAGACGGACAGACAGACAGACAGACGGACGGACGGACGGACGGACCGCCCGCTGCCACAGTCCGGATTAACTCACAGGCGCGTCGGCGACCCCGCTTCACCCACCTCCCTCCCTCCCAGCCGGCAGAGGCGGAGGGCAGCGGGCGCGGCGCCAGCGGCCCGCGAGCCGTTTCCGTTGGAAGGTTCGGGCGCGCGCCGGCGGCGGGTTCCAAACTTACCGTTTGTTGTGAGGCGCCAGACGGCGGGTCAGCAAACAGCGGTGACGTCATTCAACCTGTTCGGCCATGACGTCACGCGGCGCCGGGGCTCCGAGCCGAAAGAAACCCTCTCCTGTTGTCATTTGTGGCAGAAGCTGGGGACGGAGTGGTTTCGGGGTTCTTTTTGTTTTTGCAGATGCCTGGCTAGTTTTATTCGGTAGGGAGTTTTCTTGGTTTTTTTTATTTTGCCCTGGTAAAAATCTTCCAGTTGTTTTTAATCAGGTGGCTGTAAAGTAATAACGGAAATTGACCTGACGTTCGTGTATTGCAAACTTTGGCAGTGGAGGAAAACTTGGGAGAGTAATTTTCAGAGCGGTTTCCCGATTGTCCCATGGCACGGAACTGCTTTAAAATAATCTCGCAGAAGGGGGATTTTGCCTCGCTGTAAAACCAATTAATTTTGATTTGTTGAAATAAATTTGCACGGTTTTGTAATAGTAAGCCACAATTCCTCCACTGGATGTCGTCAACGAGGGCAGTAATGTTTCAGTTGTTCTGACTGCATCAGGGTGTAACTGTCTTAAAGATATTGTTATAATGATCAGTCACGAAGTATATTTTTCAAAAGGTAAAAACCTGAGGAATTTCACAAATTACAAATATTTAAAGTATGTTTATTGTATATGAGCTTGCCATAATTTTCCAAATAACTGTTGAGATCAGTCAAACAAAATTCCACTTGTGGATATCTTAAAATATTATATAACAGAAGTAAAATAACTGAATTCTTAATGCTTTGTCATAAAAGCTAAGTTAAATAAATCACATTCACTGACGGTATACACTGGAACGTTTTTTAAACGTTAGCCATATGATATATAATTAAATTGTGTTACCTATCCAACTGAACTTTGTACAATTTTAGATCAAAATAATGTCCTCTCAGGATACAGTAATGAAGGTCAAATTTGTGGAGAATGAAGCATTATAGTCGGATTCAGTTTCAGGTATGCAAGATTAAAGCCTTGACAGAAAAGTTTATGTCAGTTTTTATTTACTAAACTGTGCATTTCATGGGAGATTGTTTTTGTTTTAAATTCTGTTTTGATTACTCTGATGACAACAAATGCCACAATAATAACTAACTTACTATGCCCTGTGTGCTTGATGTGGGATGATTGCATGCTAAAATATTAACATTTGTGGCATATTTATCAGAAATGTATCTTGTAAGTCAACTTGTTTACTGAGAAAATTCAGTATATATTAAGTTACAGTAATTGATATGGAAGTCTCAAAGCTGATCTGTTTATCAAATGTTTTTAGTTACATGGCTGCCATATTGAATTTCTGAACAAGGGACAAGGTTGCTTATTTTTAATATGGAGACCATGACAGCAGATGACAAACTTCATGAATAAATGAGCAGCCTTTTGTGTGCAAGAAACATTTGCACTCTTTTCAGATTTCTGCCAACATAGAATTGGATCAGAGTAAAATGAGTTGGAAAGAATGTTCATTCAATTTTAAATATGGCATTTAATTTTGAATAAGTAGGCTACTGAAAAATAATGAAGTTAATTTAGAAGTTTCTTGGTTTAGCATCAAAGTTTGCACCTTGGAATAAAATAAGATGTGGAAGTTAGATTTTTCACAATTTCGCAAGTTCCTTTTTTGTTTTCTCCATCTTTAGATTTCACCACTCAAGCACCATGGAAATGGCAATGGGAACCTACTGTTAGGTTTATGTCAGGAGAAGCCCATAAGAGTTCCCTAAGCTCTGATATTTTGACTTTATATCTGGAATTTTCACGTTGGATTGCTTCAGGAAGGCTTTGGCCACCTTGTTGAACTTGTTCTGCCGCAGGAAGCTGTAGATCTGCGGGGACAGGTTGCTCGGGACCACTCGCGGCTCCATCTTGCCTTGTCTGCCTCCCAACCCCCAATAGGTACTTCAGACCAGAGCAGTTCAAGGAAATAGAAAGGAGACTCCTGTACATTCCACAAATTGAATAATATGAAAGGGATAGAATATGGAAGAGTTCAGCACAAGAACAGGCCCTTCAGCCCACCATATCTACTCCAACCATAATGCCAATCTACACTAATCCCATGTGCTTGCACGTGGTCTGTATCCCTCTACTCCCTGCCTGTTCATGTGCCTGTCTAAATGCCTCTTAGATGTTGCTATCATATCTGTTTCTACCACCTCCCCTGGCAGTGCGTTCCACGTACTCTCTGTGTAAAAAAAAACTTGCCTCGCACATCTCCTTTAAAACGTTACCCCTCTCGCATTAAACCTATGCCCTCTAGTATTTGACGTTTCCATCCTGAGCAAAAGACTCTGACTATCTATTCTATCTATGCCTATCATAATTTTTACAGTTCTGTCAGGTCACTCCTCAGGTTCCAACATTACAGACAAAACAAAAACCCAAGTTTGTCCAACTTCTCCTTACAGCTAATACACTCCAGTCCAGGCAATATCCTGGTGAACCTCTTCTACGCCCTCTCCAAAACCACCACATCCTTCCCTAAACTGTGTGGCGACAGAACTCTACACAATACTCCTAAATGTAGCCTTACCAAAGTTTTCCACAGCTGCAACGTAACTTCCCAAACTTTATATTCAATGCCCTGACCGATGAAGGCAAGCATGTCATACATCTTCTTTGCCATCCTATCCACTTCTTTTGCCACTTTTAGGGAGCTATGGACTTTAACCCCAAGATCCCTCTGTACATCAGTGCTCCAAAGGGCCCTGCCATTTACTGCATACTTTCCTCTTAAACCCTAGCATGCAGCCCATCGGGTCTTGGTGACTTGTCTATCTTTATAGTTTCTCCAATATGTTATCCCATGTAATTGGAATTGGTTTCTTGTTGTCACTTGTACCAAGGTACAGTGAAAAACTTGTCTTGCATACTGTTCGTACAGATCAATTCATTACACAGTGCATTGAGGTAGTACAGAGTACATTGAGGTTGTACAGCGTAAAAACAATAACAGAATACAGAGTAAAGTGTCACAGCTACAGGGAAGTGCATTGCAGGTAGACAATAAGGTGCAAGGTCAAACAAGGTAGATTGTGAGGTCAAGAGTCCATCTCATCGTATAAGGGAATCGTTCAATAGTCTTATCACCATGGGATAGAAGCTGTCCTTGAGCCTGGTGGTATGTGACCTCAGGCTCCTGTATCTTCTGCCTGATGGGAGAGGAGAGAAGAGAGAGTGACCGAGGCGGGTGGGGTCTTTGATTATGCTGGCTGCTTCACCAAGGCAACGAGAGGTATAGACAGAGTCCATGGAGGGGAGACTGGTTTCCGTGATGCACTGGGCTGTGTCCACAACTCTGCAATTTCTTGCGGTCCTGGGAAGAGCAGTTGCCATACCAATCCGTGATGGGTCCAGATAGAATGCTTTCTATGACACATTGATAAAAATTGGTGAGTGTCAAAGGGGATGTGACAAATTTCTTTAGCCTCCTGAGGAAGTAGAGGCGCTGGTGAGCTTTCTTGGCCATGGCGTCAACATGGTCGGACAGGCTATTGGTGATGTTCACTCCTAGGGAATTGAAGCTCTCAACCTCAGCACCATTGATGTAGACAGGTGCATGTACACTGTCCCCTTTCCTGAAGTCAATGACCAGCTCTTTTGTTTTGCTGACATTGAGGGAAAGGTTGTTGTCATGACACCATGTCACTATGCTCCCTATCTCCTTCCTGTATTCCAACTCATCACTATTTGAGATACGACCTACTACGGTGGTATAATTGGGGTTGTTCTATCATGCTGTTTTAAATTGGACCATATGATGTCTTAGGGATATTAGCAAAGTCTTCCCTGGTAAAGACAGATGCAAGAAAAAATTCAACATATCTGCCATTTCTTTGTTTGCTGTTATTAATTCACCAGTCTTGTTCTCTAGAGGCCGTACACTTACCTTGGTCACTCTCTTCCCGTTTCTCGAGCCATAGAAACGTTTACTATTTGTTTTTATATACGACGTGCAAGTTTTCTTCCAAAATTCATTTCTCCCTTCTTATGACCTTTTTGGTCTTGTGCTGCTGGATCCTAAAAACTTTCCAGTCCTCCATCTATCACTGGCCCTTGCTATTTTGCATACCCTACTTTTCAATTTAATGTTATCCTTTACCTCCTCGGTGAATCTCGGATTATGCCTCTTTCTCATGGAATCCCTCTTTTTAATTGGGATGTTTTTGCTGAGTATTATAGATCAGCTGTTTGAATATCTGCCACTGTTCATCTGCTGGCCTGTCTCTTAGCTTGTTTACCTTACACAGCTCCTCCCTCATATCATTATAATTGCCCTTATTTAAATTGAAGACACTGGTTATGGACTGTTAGTGTTCATCCTCAAACTGTATTTGGAATTCTATCATATTGTGATTGGTGTGGGAATGGGGGTATGGCCATCTGGAGCTCCCGGTTGCAAGCCATTTTAGTCCCCCTCCCCCCATTGCCCTGCCGATCTCTCTGTCCCCAGCTTCCTTCACTGTCAGAGTGAGGCCAAACACATACCGGTAAAATAGCTCCTCGTATTCCGTCTGGGTAGTCCACAACCCACAGCCTGAATATTGAATTTTCCAATTTTGGGTAACTTGCTCCCCATCTGTCCCCTTCTCTCTCCTTCTGATTCACCCAGGTCCTCCTACGCACACCCCTCCCCTCCCTCCCTCAGCAGCCTCTTATCACAGTTTCTTTCCCCTCCCCCACTTACTCCATCTACCCAAGACAAGTCTTATCCTTATCCATAACTACCTTAAAACTTACTGAATTATGGTCACTACTCCCAAAATGTTCCCTCACTGAGAACGTTAAGAATTGGAGAATTTCTTTTAATCACTGAATCATATTCTTCAAAAATAGATAATTACCTTATATATCTTTAACTTAAATCATCAATATACAAACAGGTATGATGTTCTTGTTTTAAATATTGTTCCTGACATGCTTATTCGCTTTTTACTACAAATTAATATATAGTTCTCCCAAAAAATAAAATACTGCAGGTTTTGAAAGTCTGAAACAAAATTGAAAATGCTGAAAATACTCGGTGGGCCAGGCAGCATCTATGCAGAGAAAAACTGAGTTAACATTTCACGTTGTTGATTTTCCATCAGCACTGATGAAAAGTCATCGAACTGAAACTTTAACTTTTCTCTCCATAGATGCTGTGTGGCCTGCTGAGTATCTTCAGCATTTTCCATTTCGTTTTAGCTTTTCAAAACCTGCAGTATTATATTACATCTCCCATGTGGGATCTAGTATCAGTTGATACAGACAATGTAAATGTGAAAACTTTGCCCAGTGGATGGAATTATAAAACTGTAGCATAAGTAATTGAACTTTTTGATGCTGCATGATGTAATTGGCTGCTGGTGAGAACATTAACTTCCAAGATAAAGTTTAATCTACGATATTGAATTTTTTAAAAATTTGGTCATAGATAGCGAGTTGAATGATTTATTTCACAAGACAGGAAAAAGCCCTTTTTGAGACATCAGATGGATGAGAAGATGTGGAATTTAATTTCAGGATTAGTTTCTGCCCCAATCACTATATTGACATTCAAGGCTATATTGGATTGGTGATTGAAGGGATATCAAATAGAGTGGTTATTATGACTGGAACTCTTTGTTTACATGGAGATTACGTGCATAAACTTGTTGTGAAACAGATTGTGGGTCTCAGAAGGCGAGGACTCTGAACGCAGTCTTAGCGATAAATGATTTATTTACAAAAGACAAACGCGGGAAAAGGGTAATGGGAATAACACACACAAAACGAACCAGGTACAGACAATCAAGGAAAAACAGTACAATACCCGCCACCCCTTGACTCAGTGCAGGCATGGCTCTGTACTACCAGGGATACTAACTAGGATGCTCCCAACCCTATTAACAGTGCACACCTTATCAACGATTCCTCCAGCGCCGTTCCACGGTTCCTCAGCCTGGGATGAAGCAGCGTGATCCCTCGGGGCAGGCAAAAGAGAGCAAGCTGAGCACATGTGGCACCCTTTATAGTGCTGGAGGGCTGGGGGGTCCAGCCCAGGTAATTTAAAAAGGCCAATGGCCCAGTGCCAGCAAGGACTAATCGATCACAAAGGCCAATGGCCCAAGGCCAAGTACAAAGGTGCTTAAAGGGACCAATGGTCAGGTGTGCACTGATGGGTGGGGTGGAGCCAAACTTTGATTGGCAATGGTGTGTCTTTCGACCAGGTAATGGGCAGTGCTGTCACGTGACAGTCACGACTCTCCACAATACAAAACTGAGTGGCCCAGAAGCCAGAAAGTTAAAAATGCTATCAGAGTGTATGTAATTCTGCAGTGTTCAGGGCCAAGAAGAACCTTACGCTCAAGCTATTAAGCTGTCTTTTGTCTTTATAGATCCAGAATGAACAGCAGTGTATATCCTACACTGCCAGCTTTTGCTTACAATGAGAATGGAAAGGTAGAAATTTGTCCAATGTTATAACATGTATGAAGTAAGGCGGAAAAGATAAGTATCTTTCTTTCCCATGTTTAACAAGCAGTCAATCTGATAATTAACGCTGCAAAACAGGGCTAGTTCAGGGTCAAAATTAGGAGGTTTGAAATGCAGTATTGTTTTATATATGTATTTGTAACAAAAGTAATTTGTTGCAGTTTGAATATGATTATATTTGTCATCTGCATTCCAGAATCTAATTGTTCTACAGTCCATTTGATTAATTAGCCATTAACAACACATGGTTATATAATAAAATATTCAGAAAGTGTTAATAGACTATTTATAAAAGGTGCAAATAACCCACAGTAAAATTTTCAACAGCACATGCTTTGGCAATAACACTGTTTCTAATGTGATGTCTTAACTGTCAGTTTTCAACTGTACTTTTTCCCCATAACATTGTATGCAAAATTTTGCATCCTTCAGTCCTTAAAGAAACATTCCAAAACAATACTATATTAAGTTGGGTGTAATATTATACTGGTTAGCCAATTGAAAGGATCCCTTCAGAACATGGTTAAGTTATCTTAAGAAAATATGCCATTTGAACTGCCAGTATTGGAAGATGACAGTTCCAGCTGGGAGGTCATCTGTTTAGTATTAACTCCATAAAGTTCTATTTACTATTAATGGATATATTTATACCTTGAAGATAATTTCTCCTTGAATGATCAACAAGCTTGCCAGTGATTAGAATGACCATCCATCTGTCTGGGTGGTCAAGGAACTTCTAAAATACAAATCTGACATCCAAAGTCTAATTTTTAAAATATAGGTCAACTTCCTTCTCAATAGCAGAGGCATCAGTTCTTAAGATGAATTTCCAGGATAACCCTATCAAACATTAAGAAAGAAAACATGATCTTGTCACATGTACTGCCCCTTTCCAGTTTTCAACCTTGTAAGGGATAGCAAGCTTCATGGCCAGCAACACAGTTATTGTGCAACATTAATTTGGAATATATTCTTTTAAAGGAGATGGGTATGTCAATTTGGGAGATGGAGGTGAATGAGCAGTTGGAGAAACAGCTCATTTACTGGCTATTTTTAAGATAAGGTGAGATATTTATTTATTAGTCACATGTACATCGAAACACAGTGAAATGTGTCTTTTTGCGTTACTGAGAATGCCCGCAAGTGTCGTCACTCTTCCGCTGCTAAAATAGCATGCCCAGAATTCCTAAACTGTACGTCTTTTTAGAATGTGGGAGGAAACCAGAGCACCCAGAGGAAATCCACACAGACACACGGGGAGAACGTACAAACTTCTTAAAGATAGCGGCGGGAATTGAACCTGGGTCGCTGGTGCTGTAATAGCATTACGCTAACTGCAACACTACTGTGCTGCCTTTTTTGCAGGCATGAAGATACATTGCACATTTTAGAGTTGTCACTCATCAACCTGTGTGTAACTATGATCAAAGAGTGTCAACAGGACCACGTACTTATGTAATTATGTAATGTAATTGCTTGCAGTCGTATCTGCATGGTTGACTGAAACCTCAAAAGGTACAGGTAATAGATTACCACAAACCATAAATCATCAGTGCTCAGTAATTTGCATCATTTCAATGCTATTTTTAACAACACTATTTTGGAAAATATTTAGATTGAAGATGTGGAACATTGACAATTGAATACTTTTAGATGATTTAGGTTCTTATTTTCTTTTATATGGTTCTTTTTTAAATATTTTTAGTCAGTCTTTTGTGGGCCTCAATCTGTAACTTCTCAATTTTTTTTTCAAATGCCTCTTCACATTAAATGTCTGTTTAATTCAGTTGTAAGCCATTTCTTCTTTGTTAAGCACACACTAAAGTTTAAAGGTTGGCAATGGAGTTGGTTTCCTGTGAGGTATTGACAGATTAATAATTTCAGCAGACAATTATTTTAACTTCCATAATTGTAGGATGTGGGGATGTCTTACACACAATGGGAACCGAACAGTATTTGATGCTAACTTTGATGAATCTAATTAGTAATTTTATGCCCTGAACAAGTTATTTAGCCCATGATACCCATTAAGCACAATTTTAACAGAACTGTTCCAGGCAACATTTCCATTTGTAATATCATGGCATTATCAAGGGTCCCATAACCTTTAAAATATTGTCCTTAAATTAGTTTCTGTATATTCTGTTGTAGTCATAGAGTCATACAGTACAGAAACTGGCTCTTCAGCCCATCATATCCATGCTGGCCTTCAAGTACCTATTGGAGGAATTTCCATTTTCCAGCACTTGGTCCATAGCCTCCTATACATTGGTGATTCAAGTTCCCATCTTGATCAAGGTTGGAGAGTTAGGAGTGCAGTCCCTGATTGCGGTCCAATTGCTGGTTGGGAGTGTATCACTGAGCTGGGGGACAATTGCAAGATGGGGAAGAGGGAATAGGATAATCTGAATCAGTTGGACATCATTATTGGTGTGTGTTAAGTTAGATGGAGGTTGCTAACTTAGTTGGAAATCTGTGTAGGCTGGGGTTAGGGTGAGGGTCAAAGTCCAGGGGGCAATTATGGGTAATGGTTAAGTGAGTGGAGTTGCTGTGTAAAGTGGAGGTGTTTAATGCTTTGAGGTGTGGATTTCTAAACCAGACTGCTGGTCAGGGAAGATGTGGTTACTGAGTTGGAGGTGGGGGTGAAAGCTTTGCTGGTTGGGAATGAGCTTGCTCTAGTGGATTAATTCAGGGGGTGTCACCAAATTATGAGCCTGTGATTGGGAAGTGAGTTGTGAGAATAGGTCGAAGGATTCAGTATATCAATTAATAGAGGGGGAGTAAATCATGCAACTGTTGTGAACTTGGGAAGAAAGTAAAAGTTGGGCTCGGTTCAGGGCGACATGAAGAAATGAAAGTAAGTAAATAAATCAAAGGTAACCGGCCTGAATTGGGTTCCCATTGCCAGGCTGGGAGCTGCTCAGAGTGGCCCTCTTTAAAATGTACTTCTGCAGCTGTGCTATTAAAAATATTTAGGTTGAGTGTATCCAACATGGGCACTTTGGAACCACTTGCACAATTTTCTCCAGAATTCACTCTAAACATGTCACCAGCACAAACACAATTCACAACACAAGCTACAGCACAGAAGGAGTCCATCAGGCCTATTAAGGTTGTTACTGCTCTATGCAAGAGCCCAATTGGTCCCACTCCTCTGCCCTTCCCCCATAGGCCTGCACTATTTTTCTTTCAGCAATTTAGCAAGTACCCTTTTGAACATCATTATTTAATCTTTCTCCACTACAACCCTGGCAGTGCATTCCACTTGTTAGTTGAGGAGGTTTCTCTTCCTGTCACATTTGACTCTTTTGCCATTCACCTTCATTACAATGTCCTCTGACAGTGGGAACAATTTGTGAATATTCTGTCTCGTTCCTTAACAATTTGAAATATCTCTATCAGATTCCATCTCCACTTGCATTCCAAGGAGAACAATCCAAGTTTCTCCATTGTATCTGTATAACCAAATACCTTCATTCTGGTAAGTCTGTTCTGCCCCCACTCTTCACATCCTTCCTAAAATCTGATACTCAGAATTGGAACACAACACCCCTCTTGTAGCCAAACCATTGTTATATATTGATTTACCATGACTTCTTTTCACTTTGTCTCAATTTATAAAGTCCAAGATCCAGTATGCATTTTTTTTTTACTGTTTTCTTCATCTCTTCTGCCTCTTTCAATAATTATGTACACATACCTCCAGATCCATCATTTCCCCTTATAGAGTCATGCCCTTGAGTTTATGCTTTGCATTTTTCTGTGGTAAAATTCATTTGTCAGCCACGACCACCCAATCGATCAGCCCATCGAGAACAAGAAATGCCTGGTCAAATTTTCAGAGTTTCACAATTTGACCTGGAAATCATCACAATCATGCTCTCTGGTCCACATAGTGCTGATAAAAATCAGTAGGATTTCCTGGCACACACATGTGCACACAAAGTTTATTTCTGAAGGGCCGTATTTAATATAAGGAAATCGCATGTCATTTCTATGATGATTGACATATTGGAAAGTATTCTTGAATTTAATAAATTTCCAGGAAGTTCAGTGGACACTTGAAAGTACAGAGCTGAACAAGGATAGAATTATCCGGAATGTTTCCTGAAACGCAAGCGGAGACCTTCTGGAAGTGACCTACCTCATATAAAGTACTGTATGCTAAGGTGTTAAATTGCTTCAAGTTCTCTGGTAGTTTCATGTCCCTGTACATACAATACTTTGCATCAACACAAATGCTGCATAATCTAAATTGCTGTATCTGCTGAACCACTTTCAACTGGAGTAAGTCATCCTGCATTTTATTATCCTTCTTTACATGTTCTAGCACTTCAGCTATATTAGTTAATGAATATGTGATAGTTAATGAAAAGAAAGACTTGAGGGTATTATAACTTTGGAATGCAGTAGGTCATCTTATTTAATCATGTTTTTTCATTGGAGAGATGAAAATGCACATGCTTCCCAGATGTGGTAAATTTCGTTTGGCAGCCATGTCCCTATTTTTAGGGAAAAAGACAATCCAGCTTTTCCATGCCTCTCGTGATTTTACATGTAATATCCCTGTGAATCTTTTCTGCACCCTCTCTAGATTAATCTCATCCTTTCAATAGTATGGCAACCAGAAATGTGCACAATATTCCAGGTGTGGTCTCATCAACATCCGATACAGTTGTAACATAACATCCCAACTCTTGTACTCAGTGCCCTGTCTGATGAAGGCAAGCATGCCAAAAGCCTTCTTCACCACCTTGTCTATTTGTGTCACAACTTTTCAGGGAAGTATGTACTTGTACCCCTACATCTCTCTGTTCGACAACATTCCTGAGGGCCGTGTTATTCACTGTGTATATTTTGCCTTTGTTTAACTTCCCAAAATGCATCACTTTGCACTTGTCCAAGTTAAATTCCATCTGCCATTCTTTGGCCAAGTTGATGTTGATCCTGTTGGAACCTCAGACAACCTTCTTCACTGTCCACTGCGTCACCAATTTTGGTGTCATCCGCAAACTTACTAATTATTGCCACCTGCATTCTTGTCCAAATCTTTAATATATATGACAAACAATGGGGGACCCAGCGCCAATCCCTGCAGGACACCACTGGTCACAGGCCTCCAATCTAGAAAAACAACTCTCCATTACCACCCTCTGTCTCCTTCCACTAAGCCTATTTTGTATCCAATTGGCTAGCTCACCCAACATACCATGTGATCTCACCCTCCGGATCAGCCTACCCTGTGGGATCTTTCAAAAGCCTTGCTTAAAGTCCATGTAGACAATGTCTACTGCCCTGCCCTTGTCAGTCCTCTTGATCACTTTTCAAAAAATAACTCAATCAAGTTTGTGAGACATGATTTCCCATGCACAAAGCCATGCTGACTATCCCCAATCAGTCCATGCAGATACACTCTATCTCCTGAGATTCCAGTCACCAAAAGTAAGCTTAACATTTTCCATTCTGATGAAGGGTTCTTGACCCAAAACATTGATTCTGTTTTTGTCCCCGCTGATGGTGCTGATCTGCTGATGTTTCCAACCTGTTCTGTTTTTGCACTTAGTCCAATGCATCAGTACTGCATCTATTTCTGGCAACTAGTCCCATGGTGGTCAATGCCACTCCTGCTCTGCCCCCTCGTCATATGGTTTGTTCTTGTCTAGAATATTTTGCTGTCCAGGTGCATGGAAATGTTTGGTCCCTTATTTATTTTATATCATGCATCTTATGGTAAAAAGATCACAAATCTAGATCCTTTTTCAGAGTGTACTGATTTCTGAAATACTGAGGCAATTCAATAGTTGCTTGGACTTGTCACCAATCTAGTCAATAATATTCCTTGGTGGCAGCATGACTATTCATAGTCAACCAACTCTGTGCCTGTTCTTGTCATTAATTTGTCCTCCAAGGTCAATGCATTTAGATTTCTCTTTATTCTGTTGTGAGGATTTGAATTTGTCTGAAGCAGCTTCATCTAGTGCGCATGATGAGATGAGGAAGCAATTAGCTGGGTGAGAAAAGAGAGCATTTGTTATGTAGTAGCATTTTGAATATATAATACATAGCGATTCAGGAGAGGCAAAGGAAATGGAAGAAGAAATTGCTGAAGTTATAAGAGATGTACTAAGCCTTATTTCACCAATCTTCTTGAGATCTTTGCATTATTTCCTGGGTTTCAGCCATGGCATGAGAACAGTGCTAATGGAGTTGATTTATTCTACACCTTTTTTGACTGTTGCTGAGGAATTTGTATGGGTAATTTTCTAAAACTTGCTTGCTCTATTTCTAGTTTAAAGTCAATTGTAAAAATTTATACTTTTTTAAGTGTTAGATATTCTTAACATATTTTCATATCCTCTAAAATAATATTACTCTCACTAATCTGCAAGGTTCAAATGCTTAGAAACTTTACACTTCCTATCCACCAAGCTTATTTCCTGCATTAAGTTCTGCCAAGAATTCTGACAAAATTTAGATGGAAAAGATACATAGGAATACGATTGGGGAAAAAGACTTGATGCATCAATGAATTTATTCAAAATGTTTTCTAAGCAATCTTGTTCTCAAATTGACATTTTTTTCAATCCAAAGTAAGGTTTTTAATGAAATAAGAGCAAACAATTGCTTGTTTTATATTAACATGCTTAAATTTACTCATTAAACTAAATTATTTTTAATAACTATATTTCAATTGAAACCTCATTCTCTACATTACAACAGTTCCCTGCATTGCATCAATAATTGCATTTCAAAATTAATTCACTGGCTGTGAAGGGCTTTACAGTATCTTAAGATTGCTTGAGTTCTGTATAAATGCAAGTTAGTTCATTTTTGTTATCCCTAAAGACTTGCTTTGGATTTCATACATTTGTTCAATGCTCTGTGACCATCAGCCAAAAGTAGACCTTGCTGCATGAGTATCCACAATTTGCCAAAATAAATGACAGCATTTATTCTAAGTGAATGTTGCTGGGTTGTTTTTGGAATAATCTGGAGACAGGCTGAATTTCAAAATACTTATACAGACAAATTTACATGAGCGCCTTTTCTGAAAGCAAAGCTGTAGATTGGGATACAAGGGAAATAGCTCCTTTGAAGCTCAAACCTGTATTGATTGTGCATTAGTTGTATTTTGTTCTACATTAAAGCTTTGTTTGTACTTTGCAAAATTCGAAACTGCTGAATCATTTTAGAATAGCCTGAGGTTGCAAAAGTTGCTTAATAAATGTAAGCCCTCATTTATATTGGAATTAACATATTTATTTACCTCAGATTTTTCAGTGAGCAGCAAAGGATCTATGTCACCACTGGCCTGGAGGAAAGCTGATTGCAAAGATCTCGTGATCTCTTGGATGTATTAGGCCTGGGCTTGTTGGGAAGTAACAAGCCATATTCAAAGGGGATAGAGCTAATATAGAAGCCATAGGGCAAGAGCCAACATTCAAACAACTTCCAAATGTGACTTACAAGCAGTAATCATTTTTAAAATTGCAAGGTACAGCTGTATAAACAAACACAGCTCTCTGTTGAAGGCTCACATTGGGAAGTCACTGGACATAAAAGGCAAAACAAAGATTGGTTGCTTGTTAATTGATGTATTTGTTAAATATTGGGACAGAACAAAGATGAGATAAGCATGAGACATTTCTGGTATGGATTGGCTAAATGCACAGATATCACCTGGAGACAGCTGAGAGGAAAAGACTATATTAATTGGATCCCAATGAACTTACAGAGAGACATTTGAACTTTAAGCTATGACACATTAATGAGATCAGGATAAGAAGGATCAATGTATTAAGAAAAATGTAAAATTTACCAAGTAGCCATTAATAATGAGAAAACAATAGATGAAAAGTCTAGGCATAAGAACCAGGCGTTAGGGTGAGACATCTTGGAGTTAAGGTATTTTACACCATTGAAAACAGATAGGAGGATGCAACAGATGTAGGGGCCCTGTGTCTCTAACTCACCTATGGAAGGTTCCCTACTGGCTACTTTGCCACCTAGACACAGCAAAAATGGACATGATCATATTTGAAGACAGTCAATTACCTGTCATGTACTGTCATTTCATCTAAAAAAAAGTATAAAACTGAATAAAACCCTGTTACATCTATCGCTCTGGACTCCATGGCCTTTCAACCACAATAGATTGAAGGGGATCCCTTGTTGTCCATATGTCATCCAGATGGCGAAACAGGCAATCACTGAAAAAGAATTCTCACAAACAGCAAACCAGAGAAGTGAAACCAATTTTTTATATAACAAATGAGGCAGTGGTGTTTTACAAAGCACGTATTTTAAAAGTCCATAACATGTTTTTTCTTCCCTAAGGGATATTTATAATGTGCCTTTTTGTACCACATTTTTAATGTTAAAATAGTAATTAGGAAGTAGTACATCTTGCTTAGACTTCAATAGAGTGCAACATTTTGTGGATATTTTACATTGAGACTGGGTTGTGAATAGCTTAAGTTCTTGTTGATTTTCTTGGAGGAGGCTGTAAAACCACACAGACTATGGAAGGGGGTAGAATCACTGAGAATAAATCCTGATTTTCCTGTTTAAAAACATATGCTCAGAAATACAGTTGCCATCGGTTTCATTGTGCAGTGACAGAAAATAGTAATAGTTTTGCTGCCAATACACCGGTAAAATCTGGGTCATTTATTCTTCCCAGTGGAAAAATAAATTTTATCTTTGTCCAGTGCAAGTAATATGGGTGAAATTAATCCATTAAAATTAGCAGAAAGCAGGTAATAACAAATGAGGCAGGCCATCTTACATTATGACTAATTTAGTTACCCATTGAATTTACATATGCTGTGCAAAAGTTGAGGTAGTTGGCTGCATATTAACAATTGAGACAACATGGAAGAGTTATCCAAAAACACATACAGCAGAGGGAATTTATGACTATTCTTTTAGAATTGCTTTCTTAACCAACATTTTTAATGACAACTTCACCACTTGAGTAAACTCTCATACTCTAGCCATCTTCTCTGGTGCCACCTTTGCTGAATTCCCCATCAATATTCTGAAACTTATTATTAAACGAAAGCTTAACTAAACAAATGCATTAAGTATGTGACTACAGGAGCATGACAAAAAGTATTCAGTACCTCACTTCTCAAACCCTTTTTACTATTAACAAGGTAAAAAGTAGGAGTACCATGGAATATCAGGAGGGATTCCTGACGCAGTATGTTGACAGGCCGACTAGAGGGAATGCCATGTTAGATCTAGTTTTAGTAAATGAACCGGGGCAGGTGAAGGATCTATTGGTGGGTGAGCATCTGGGGGACAGTGACCATTGCTCCATAACCTTTAAAATTGTCATGGACAGGGACAGGTGCAGAGAGGACAAGAGGATTTTTAATTGGGGAAGGGCGAACTATGAGGCTAAAAGGAGAGAACTTGGGAGTGTAAATTGGATGTCCTTTTCGAAGGAAAATGTACCATGGAGATGTGGTCGATGTTCAGGGATCTTATGCAGGATGTTAGGGATAAATATGTCCGGTGAGGCAGAGAAGGAATGGCAGGGTGAAGGAACCGTGGGTGACGAGAGAGGTGGAACGACTTGTTAGGGAGAAGAAGGTAGCGTACGTGAGGTATAAGCAGCAAGGTTCAGACAGGGCCCGTGAGGAATATAGGGTAGAGAGGAAGGAACTTAAGAAAGGGCTGAGGAGAGCTAGAAGGGGACATGAAAAGGCATTGGCTAGTAGGGTTAAGGAAAATCCCAAGGCCTTTTTCAAGTACATGAAGGGTAGGAGGATGGCTAGGGTAAAGGTAGGTCCGATTAAGGACAAAGGTGGGAGAATTTGCCTGGAGGCGGCGGAAGTGGGAGAAGTTCTCAATGAGTACTTCTCTTCGGTATTCACCAGGGAGAGGGGTCTTGATGACGCAGAAGGGAGTGCTGGTAGGGGTAATGTTCTCGAGGTTGTAGATATCAAGAGAGAGGATGTGTTGAAGTTGTTAAATAATATTAAGACAGATAAATCTCCGGGGCCTGACGGGATTTTCCCCAGGCTGCTTCGAGAGGCTAGGGAGGAGATTGTTGAACCGCTGGTAAGGATCTTTAAGTTCTCGTTGTCCATGGGGATGGTGCCAGAGGATTGGAGGGTTGCGAATGTTGTCCCCTTGTTCAAAAAAGGTAATAGGGATAGGCCAGGGAATTATAGACCGGTGAGTCTCACGTCTGTGGTGGGTAAGCTGTTAGAAAGGATTCTAAGGGATAGGATTTATGAACACCTAGAGAATCATGGACTGATTAGGGACAGCCAGCATGGCTTTGTGAAGGGAAGATCTTGCCTCACAAGCCTGATAGAGTTCTTTGAGGAGGTGACCAGGAAGATTGATGAGGGCAGTGCTGTGGATGTGGTTTACATGGATTTTAGTAAGGAGTTTGATAAGGTTCCTCATGGTAGGCTTCTTCAGAAAGTCAGAGGCCAAGGGATCCAAGGAAGCTTGGCTGTGTGGATTAGGAATTGGCTTGCATGTAGAAAGCAGAGGGTTGTGGTGGAAGGAGTGCCCTCGGATTGGAAGGCAGTGACTAGCGGTGTCCCGCAGGGATCGGTTCTGGGACCTCTACTTTTTGTGATATTTATAGATGACTTAGATGAGGGGGTGGAGGGCTGGGTTAGTAAGTTTGCGGACGACACTAAGATAGTGTGGAGGGCTGTCGGAGCTTACAGAGGGATATTGATAGGATGCAGAGCTGGGCTGACAAGTGGCAGATGGAGTTCAATCCGGAGAAGTGTGAGGTGGTACACTTTGGAAGGACAAACTCCAGGGCAAAGTACTGGGTGAATGGCAAGGTACTTGGCAGTGTGGAGGAGCAGAGGGATCTGGGGGTTCATATTCACAGTTCATTGAAAGTTGCCTCACAGGTGGAAAGAGCAGTTAAGAAGGCCAATGGGATGTTGGTTTTCATAAATCGCGGGATTGAGTTTAAGAGCCGCGAGGTGATGATGCAGCTTTACAAAACTCTAGTTAGGCCACATTTAGAGTACTGTGTTCAGTTCTGGTCGCCTCATTATAGGAAGGATGTGGAGGCATTGAAGAGGGTGCAGAGGAGATTTACCAGGATGCTGCCTGGATTAGAGAGTATTGAATATGAGGAGAGGCTTAAGGTGCTAGGGCTTTATTCACTGGAAAGGAGGAGGATGAGAGGAGACATGATAGAGGTATATAAAATATTGAGAGGAATAGATAGAGTAGACAGTCAGCGCCTCCTTCCCAGGGCACCAATGCTCAAGACGAGAGGGCATGGCTTTAAGGTTACGGGTGGGAGGTTCAGGGGAGATGTCAGGGGGAGGTTTTTCACCCAGAGAGTGGTTGGTGCATAGAATGCACTGCCTGGGGTGGTGGTGGAGGCAGATACATTGGACAGGTTCAAGAGCTTGTTGGATGGGCATATAGAGGAGTGTGGGATGGGGGGATATGCGGGAGGAAGGGGTTAGGTAGTGTGAGGGTGGTTTGATGGACGGCACAACATGGTGGACCGAAGGGCCTGTTTTGTGCTGTATGGTTCTATGGTTAATTTGGAAGAATATAATTTCAAAAAAATAGTCCAAGTTCAACACCCTCTAAGATGGAATAGACCTCATGATTATGGCCTTTGCCAATAAGTTCAAACTCTACAACTGGTCCACTGTGGCTTTAGCTACTGTATAATGCAAGTTAAATAATGCAGTAACTTGCCAAACCTAATTCAACCACGACTCCTAACATTGTAATAACCAAGGTAAGAGGAGCAAAATGTTGCACATTACATCTGTTCTTAAGATCCCACCCTCCCCCGCCACATTCACACTAAATTACAATGTGAATAAACATTGCCATTGTTTCATTGTACCTTGATCAAAACTCTCAGGGATCAAGGAGTGAATAACAAGGAGTGAAGTCTCGTGTTCCTTCCCCATATCCTGAGAATATAATGAGCAAGAAAGTAACCTCAAAAAAAAGCGCCACATTGGTGCAGCTAGTAGTGCCACTACTCCACATCACCAGAGACCCAGTTTCAATCCTGACCTTGGGTAGTGTCTGTGTGGAATTTGCAGGTGCTCCGGTTTCTTCCCACCTGGGTTAGTAGGTTAATTAGCCACTGTAAATTATCCCTAATGAGTGGGTGGGTGGTAAGATTAAGAGCGGGGGGAGAGCTGGTGAAAATGTAGGAAGAATAAAAATTCAATTAAAGTAGGATTAGTGTAAATGGGTGGTTGATGGTTGATATGGACTCAGTGAGTACTGGGACTTTTTTCAGTGACGTATCTTTCTAGACTATGATGCATTGGAAAGCATTCTTCCAAAATGATTGTAAGAAATCAAGGATAACTCTGAAAGAAAATAAGAGAAAATAAAAACGTGCAAGGCTAAGTAAAATAATGACAGAACATTATGGGTGATATATTACGGAATGAACGAGTTGGACTGAAGGGCACATTTTCTGTGCTGTTCAATCCTATGACTCTATTAAGAAAAGTTATTTTCTTTACGTGATTGTAAGATGATTTGCATAAGTATGGCCAGTTTAAATGATGAGGCAAGGTTGTAATACAGGGTGAAAAGGCAGTAATATTATACTTTGCCTTGATATAATAATGGAAGTGGATGTTTAGAAGGTCCTGAATTGGAAGAGCATTCACCACTGACCTCAAAGAAATGTGCCCACAAAATTCCAGTGGCCTCTGTCACGTTGAATTCTCCTTTACAAACACCAGTTTGCTCTCTGATGTCTAATGTAGAGGATATGTGGTATTCAGCAACAAAAGATGCCGTCAAACTGATCGAGCAACCAATCAGATTGAAAATACCACAATAAATAATTTTTAAAATTATATTTTACTGTTTTACGCATTTTACAGAGAGTGAAATAAAGATGGTGACCTGATAAGGTTTAGGGTAGAAACTAAAATATATATTAAAAAATTAAAAATAAAAAAAGCATGTATTTTCAAATCTGTAGTATTTTGAATTAATTGTTCTGAATTGACCAGAATCCACTACCATACATTAGTTTTCTGAGCCACTGAAGTTGTTCAGCACTAATGTTGACTTTAAAACTCCGTTCCACATCTTTTAACAAGGCGCAACATTTTCAGTTTTTACATTGAGAACATCACATCAGGAGTTAAAGTTCACAGCATAATACTGATTCTGTTTTGATTGCATGGCAAAGCATTGTAGCAACACTTTCAAGAGGGCACAACATCACTGAGAGCAACATCTGGATTTCTGTGTTTACTTGTGAATGTGCAATTTTCAGAAGTTGCTGTCAGTGTCACAGTGTAACAGTAGCAAACGCTGACAGTTTCACCATCCCTGCAATCATAATTTCCATGTCATTTCATGCTTAGATAATCTGCATGTTGAAATTGAAACATTATTAAAATTGAAATAGGAATAGATAGATAGTTGATAAACGCAATTGATTTTGAAAAATATTGTGAAATAATACATTTGGTAATGTCACAAAAAGGAAGTACAGCTTAAATTGTAAGATTTTAAATGAATTTGTGGAGCAGAAGGACCTTGTGTAGATGTGGGTTCTTAAATATGAAGCAAATAAATAAATCACAAAAACTATCAGGCTGGAACTTTGTATCTGAGGTGATGTAAGATTGATCCTAATCTCCTAGTGAAATGTCAAGCCAAGGAGACAGCAATGTTGTTTTGTAAGTTGGAGGCCCAGCAGATTTTAATAGCAAGGCCTCATTTGAATGCCTGCAGTCATTTGGTAGGCCATTTCAGAAAGAAAGCTGCAACTGGCTACTGGGCAACAACAAAAATGGTGCTGAGTAAGGTTACCAGGAGCAGTGGAGGTCCAGGGTTTCATGTACAAAGGTCTCAAAGTTGGGAGGGACAGGGGGTGATGAGTGGTAATATATGGTTGATGTGGCAGTGTTCCAGGACTCATCTGGTCGCTTGGCCCCAGTGGGTATCCAACTCAGGAGTGAGTTAAAATTCCATTCATTTCCCATGTGTGTCATTTCCCATGTGTGTCATTTCCATGTGTGTCATTTCCCATGTGTGTCATTTCCATGTATGACTTCCACTTTTAACGAGGATCCTGTTGAATTCTGGCAGGGACTTCATCTATTGCCTATTAAAACAATGTTAAAATTGCAAATTAATGGATCAGAGTAGGAAGCTGAACATTTTAATTGTTCAGACTGCTTACTTCCTCCTGATTAGGGAAGAATAACCCTGATAAATGCAAAAGTCAGCATGTAACGTTGAATTTGTGCTAGAGTTTTACTTCAGCCGTAGTTTGAAAATATTGTGCACTGTTTCGGCTTCTTTGTTGGAAGAATATTAAAGCAGTGGTATAATGGAAGTTGCTAGTGTTGAGGGTTATTGTTATCAGGAAAATGTTGAACACTTCAAGACTTTTTTCATTGGAGTTAAGAAAGTTAGGTGGTGCCATGATCAAGATTATGTAACATGATAGGAGGGTTACAGACACATTGCTGCTTCTCTGGTTTGCAAGACAACAATTAAATTTAAAATAAACATGTAAAAAGTTGAAGAGGATGATAAAGAAAAAGTTATGCAATAGATTCTTTGCCATAATCTAATGTTTACGTGGCATTCAAAATAATTCGTTAAAGAAATTGGATTGTTGAAAAAGAAAAATGTTAAGAATTGTTGTGGTTCATTGGCAGCATGTGTTTGAAACTAGATTTGTCTTTTGTGAGATCACAGGCATAAGTTTGATGGGCCAAATAACTTATCATGTGTGATCCTTAAAACCAAAGTAGGATGGAATTATAGGATTTGAGTATGATTGGTGCTCTGGATAAACTACAGGAACAAATTGTTACAATCAGAGGATGAGGAAGGAAAAATAGCAGAGAAATGAATTCAGATTTTATTGTAATAAGGCTCATGTAAGGTTAAACTTTTAACAGTTTTTACAACAGTTGTTACTCTGAATGAATTGTAGCAGAAACTAAGTTTCGAATAATGGATACCTGAAATGATGACCATGCTGTAATCTAATCAAGGAGCTCAAATGACTTCATTTTGAAGATTAGATTGAAGTCTTGAATTCATTCTCATGAGGCATGTTATACATACTTATTTTCAGTCTTTATGCCAATAGCGGCTAATATTATAAATGGTATTTGACAACACACTTTTTTGTTTGTATTGGACAGTAATGTTCATAATATGATGCCTTTCTTGGACCTAAATTTGAGAAGTGTTTTATTTTCTCAGATTTATAGTCTAATTTATTTGCATATTACCAACTGCAAAATTTACTGTGCACCCAAACATCAGTTTCTGAAAAGAAAATGCTGTTTTAAAGTACCGCCTTATTTGGTGAGCAAAAGTGATAATGGTACATCTTAACTGAATGAGATGAAAATAGCTTTATCGCAGCATACAGTATATGCTTTCAATGTCCCCTTTGAAATAAAACTGAAACCGACTTAAAAATAGACAATCATTTGTTATCGTAGAATTTGTTTTAGTGTCTTTGTACCCAATAAAAATAAATCACCTCAATTTGCATAAAGTCCCCTGATACCTCTGCAAACATGCACAGTTTGTGGAAACTTGCAATGATGATTAATTCATTCTGCTGGTATAGCTGGATCCATGGATGGATCCTGCTTCAAGTACTATGTTTTCTCATCTATGGCAATGTTTTTAAATTACTGCAAAAGATTATGGAAACTCAACTTGTGCTGAACAAATTTTACATAATTTTGAGATCATTTATGCGAGTTACGCCAACTTTCATTGCAACTTGCACAAAATGAACCTAATGCAACTGAGCAGAACTTCTATACATAACTAGAATTTTCATCATTCAACTATGTTATACAAGCTGTTGTTAACTTTTTAGCTCTGGCAGCTTATTAAATACATTTTTTTAAATTAAAAATTAAAGCCATTGCTATCCATCTGTGATGCAATGTGGAGTATTTCTGAAAGACTTTATTAGGACATTATCAAATAGAGTTCAAACTTCATTCTTTTTTCTAATATGAGTGCAATTTGCACTTAATGATTAGAAACAGGTTTTGCTTGGTACATATAACATGAGCTATTTGTGCTTGTTAACAAAGATATTAGTGGCATAAGTGGAAAATTTTGTAAATGAAGCATAAAGGAACAGTGTTAGTTGAAAATGAGAGTTGACAAAAGGGAACAAAATCTCAAATTTTTAGAAAGCTGGAGACATCACAGTCCATTTGCATACATTGTCGAGATGGAGGAAGTGTAAGTAGATTAAAAAGTGATTGAAGTATGAAGCAGAAGGAAATGCAATGAGCAACCCGAATCTCTGTTCTGTGGCTGCTAAAGGGGTGACTGCTAAATGAATTGATTGTGAACAGGATTACCCTTTCTACCATTCAGTAGAACCATCTCCAGCATAGCAGCATGTCTGAAAAGATGTAAACCTAAATTTTGAATAAAATGGCTGTTGTGGCCACTGAATGTACTTGTCTGTACCACATGCCAATTGCATATAGTCTTACAACAGTGGAAACAGCTCTGCAACTGGCTTTCTGACCCCAAAGCTGCCAGGCATATGTGCCAGGATCTGAGAATATGGTTAGTGCAAATGTGGTGGGTAAGGTCAGTCAAGTTGTCCACATATTGATCACACTAGCATGACATTTTTGCACTGGCATTGAAAGCATAACATTCCATGATTTGAGTTGGTTTTGATAAAGCATACAAACTTATAAATAACTAATAAAGCATGTGGTTAATTAATTATTTGAAAATGTTTTGGTTTCTCTGCTGTGTTCGACTTTTTGTAAATACCAACCTCATTTTCATGAATCAAACAAACATTTAAAATTAAAGAACTGGTCCAGTAAGCCTGCTGGACAGAACCACGTTATCTGGGACCAATACCAGCACACACCCATCAGATATCATCAAGCATGCATTTCCTGTCATAAATCAGAATATTACATGTGATGTGGATTTTTGCAACAATCCAGCAGTTTTGTGATTACCATTACTGATCCAGCATTTTATTCCCTGATATTAATGAAACAATTGAAATTCTAATGATTCGTTTGAAACTAATGTGTTTTAATCTTATGTTAAGAATTCTAGATTACTACTTGAGAAACATGACATTGTTCACAATTTTTGGAGAAGGGATTGAACCCACAACATTCCAACTAGAATGAAAGAGGGATGCCACTAATCTAAGGAGAAGTAAGTATTTTAACTAATCTCAAACTTAATTTGAATGTAATCTGGATAGTAAGAAATGAACAAAGCAAATGAAAATGCTGGTTTCAGAATCAGGTTTATTATCACTGACATATGTCATGAAATTTGTTTGTGGCAGAAGTGCAGTGCAAGACATAAAAATTACTATAAGTTAAAAAATAAGTAAATAGTGCAAAAGAGGAATAATGCGGTAGTGTTCATGGACTGTTCAGAAATCCAATGGTGAAGGGGAAGAAGCTGTTCCTGAGATATTCAGCTGGGTCTTCAGGCTCCTGTACCTCCTCCTGATGGTAGTAACGTGGAAGAGAGTATGTCCTGGGTGGTGAATATGAAGGCAATAATATAAGAACATTAATAGAGATAGTTCAAGCTATTTACAAAATACTACTGTATGCAAAATATTCAGGAGAGATGGATGAGAAAGAAGGAGCAATTCAGTAGCAGTCAAGATTCAGTTATAGCACTTAAAAATAGGAATGGTGAGGGGCAATGAAAACAGAGTTGAGGGTTAGGTAATACTACGATACAATAACAACCACCATCAGCAAAAAGAAAATGTTGGGGGGGGGGGGGTTAGGGTTATGATCAAGTGGGGGGAAATGCTGCTCTAATCATTGGTAATTTTATTTCCAAATGGGATTAAGGTGCAAATCAGAAGGGAATACTTTCTGTGATGTGTCCAAAACTAATTTCGAGATCATAACGAAGAAGCTTTGAGTTTGCCCCGAGGAATGGACAAGCAGATAATACACTAAAGAAGAACATTACCTACCAATTCAACTGCAAGTCACTGTCTTCTTAGAAATGTACCAATGAATTTCTTTTCTGGAGTGAAACACAATAATCACGAGGAGTGTTCCAATTACGTTTATGATGTTTAAACGTTAAAAATCAGAATTTCTGGTCAACCCTCCAGTGACTCATTGTATTTTTCTCCTTTTTTTTAATTTTTCTGGAACCAGCGAAAGGCTATGGCCAGTTAAGAGTCTTGAGCCATAAAAAGCTATTCATCTCTGAAAATTTTTTTTAGAGAAAGCCTGCATCTTGCTGCACAGGCTTTTGATATTCACCTCTAAAACTTATGTTCAAATGCTACACCACCTCATTTAATGAAAGCTTTGTTCCTTAGGTGCTTGCTTAACTTTGTCTTCTTTGTTCCTTGGTGCATACTCAACTCTGTCTTCTTGGGGCACAGAGCAGAAATGTCACTAATTAGTTTTAAATATGCAGTAATATAATAACTTGGTTTGAGGGAACCTTTGTGTACACTTGCTGATGTAACATGTCCCTGGACACTAAAATGTATCCTTTGGTAAAGAAGGACTTGGTGACATCCTGAGGATTTCACATGTTCCATGCACAAGGAGATTCTTTCACAACAATTACTCTTTTCCTTCTACCAAAGTGACACACTTATTAAAAATGAAAATGTGGGTAGAAGACAAGAAATATGCTGACATGCCCATGTCACGGCACTGTTGTGCTCAGGGATCTTGCAGCCATTTTTCCACAGGAAGATCTGAATAATGATCTTAAATCTGTTTTAAAGCATAGTCTATTCATTTTTATGTTAATTGGGGTCCGATTCAACAGGTAGGTGAACCCCTTCCCCCAATAGAATGTAAATAAACTATTAATAAGCTCATCTTGACAATGAAACTAAACATTGCAAACTCCCTATATTGAAATTCTTGGAATCCCTGTCTGTGTGAACAGAAAGAGATTGAATAAAAAAAACAGAAATTGCTTGCTGTGATTAGGTTTTTGATATAAGATGGCTAGAAAAACAATTAGGTTTGTCGAAGAGGAATCTGTCAGGCAATGAGCTTAAATATTGAAGAATACTAAGAAGCCATGATGTTTAAGAAAAAACAACAAACAGACGTGTGTTCTTAACCTTGTATTTTTTAGAATATATACTGATTGACCTAAATGAGTATGATCAATATCAATTTTCTGTACAGTCACCTTATTTCAAAGAAAAGTAGCTTGGTAATTCATTATTGGCTCTCCCGCTTGTTGACAATCAATGGTCGTATAGACGTTTCTCTCTGTAAAGAACACAAAGACTCAAACAAACTGGCGACTAATTCATAATCCCTAAGGACAGGTCTTCCCTGGGTTACAAATGGGTTCCATTGTACAGACATTCATGAGTCAAATTTGTCCACAAGTCAAAAAACAAGTCTGTAGGTACACAGTACTGTGGAAGGTGCAACTGGTTCTAGAGCTGCTGCTGAGGTAGAGGCGACTGGTTCTGACTTCCTTTCAGACTTCTTAAAAGTGAAGATTAAACAGCCGTTTTCCTTTTCTAAAATTATTTTGCAGCATCGAATATTCTAATTGACGCCCCTCCAAGCCTTGGTGTGTCTTGCAAATGTCTTCAAAGCTGCTCACAATTCTTTTGTAGTGAATCTCTTTTTAGATTCTGGGATTTCAGCTTTTTTTTCCCCTGTTCTAACAGCTGCTTTTCCAGTTCCATAAGGTCTTCGTTGCTTAGCTCTTCAGCATGAGATTCAAGCAAAGCAGTGACATCATCTTGATTAATCTCAACTTGAAGTTGATTATCAAGGGCCACTACTTTCTCCTGTACATCTTCTATTGCCTCAAAAAAAACCTCAGAAATTATGAACAAGGTTAGGACAAAGTTTCTTCCATACATTATTCATATTTGGTTGCTTTACTTCAGCCCAAGCTTCTGCAATATTCTTCACTACATTGTAGATGTTGTTTGACTTCCAAAATTCCCTTAAAGTCTTGCCTTCTACTGTATCAGTTATTTTAGCAGCTTGAGAAAATATTTTACGGAGATAGTATGCTTTAAAAGATGCAATTACACCTTGGTCCATTGTCTAAACAATAGCTGTTGTGTTCAGTGGCAGGTATACAACCTTGACACTCAGATGAAAATTTGCATTATTGAGAACCAATAAAATCTTAAATGGCAAATTCTTGGAAGCATAGTATCCCTACACCTCAGGAATAAAATGGTCCAGAAAGCAATTTTCAAAAAGGACCAATGTCATTCAAGCCATTCTGTTGGACTTCCAGATGACCAGATGCTTTCCAAATTCCTTTAAGAGCCTGAGGGTTCTCAAATGGATAAAAAAAAGCAAAGGCTTAGGTTTGCATTCTCCCACAGCATTTCCACCAAGCAATAAGGTCAGTCTCTCTTTTGCTGATTTATGTCCTGGAGCAGTCTTTTCCTCTCATGCAATATACCTATGTTCAGGCATACGTTTCTTTTAGATTTAAATTTTGTTTACAGCGTGGTAACAGGCCCTTCCGGCCCAACGAGTCTGCGCCGCCCATTTTAAACCCATATTAACCAACCCGTACATCTTTGGAATGTGGGAGGAAACCGGAGCACCCGGAGGAAACCCATGCAGACAAGGGGAGAATGTACAAACTCCTTACAGACAGCGACGGGAATCAAACCCCAATCGCTGGCGCTGTAATAGCGTCGTGCTAACCACTACGCTACCGTGCTGCCTAATATAATCCAGTCTCATCCATATTGTTTGGCACAATAACCCCCTTCCTAATTACCTGAGCCAAAGCATCAGGAAATGGTCAGCACTTTCTGCTTCGCCTTGCATTTTAATGTTATGCAAATTAGCTATTTCTTTAAATCTGTTAAAATCACCCTCTAATTGCAACAGGTTCTTGACTTTCATTACCATGCTTTTTCTTCAAATCATTGAATGGGCATTTTGCTTTTTCTCGCATGATCATCAGGCTAATCGGTAGTCAGCATTGATTTTGATCATCAAGCCACTTTGGTACTTTGTAATATTGGTCGTCTGCATCAGGGCTGATCTTTCAACATGCTTAAGAGTGCATGCTGTATCCCTTATGATGGTACCTGGTGTTGAATGACTGAAACTTAACGCCTTGACAATTTTTGATGGCATTTCTCCCTTTTCATTTGGCTTAATTATATCCATTTTAACTTCCATTGTGATGGTTTTCCTCTTCTTAGATGCACTACCATCACATGTTTTTTTTGCTTTAGGGAGGCGTGATAATGGCAAAATACTGTAAGAATTATATTGCACTGTACCTGTACAGCATTTGTAAAGAATCACAAACACTGCTCGTAACATGGTGCTCTCAAGATGTCTGGCATAGGTACAGGAGGCTTGAGTTGTGTTTCTCTTTGCCCAGTGTATGAAGGAAACTGCCATTCGTATGACTGAAGTTGGACGTTTGAATTGCGTTCCTACCCTGGAGACAACCTGTACCTGGAAACCCGCAGATATTCATTTGTGAACAAACAGCAATGTCTTGTTCCACAGAAAAATGTGACAAAAGATGATTATGAAACTATGCAACGGTGGAAGATAGTGACATAGTGAAAATATAGTGTGATTACAGGATGTTTCAGAGTTTCTTTATACCTATGTGGTCCCGGATGGAAAGAATATTTCAGCAACCTCATGATCACCTGTGTCTTCACTTACCTTTGTCGGCCATGAAAATATTTCTATTGCTAATCAAGTTGTTGTCCTGGCATTGGTACTGGCCAACCAATGCTACCTCTCCAGAATGCCAACACAGCCTTTACTTTTGTTCCCTTATCATTATCAACATGATTTCACTTGAAGCGACCTATTAGCTACTGCAGATTATCTTGAACTTACCCCACTGCCATCCCTTCCCATCACCACCCCCCCCCCCCCCCCCCCATGGCAGAAACCCTATCAGGAATAAAATTCTTTCACAGAACAAAAGAATCAGAGTCATAGAGAGATACAGTAAAGAAACAGGCACTTTGTCCCACCAAGTCCTCCCTGACTATCAAGCACCCATTTTTACACTAATGCTATCCAAACCCCTTTTATGCTTCACACATTCCTATCAATTCCCCTCCCAGATTCTACCACTCATCTCAACACTGTGTGGCCAATTAACTTTTCAAACTGCACATTTTGGAATGTGGAAGGAAACCGGAGAAAACCTACACATTCACTGGGAGAAAGGGCACACTCCACTATGCTGCCCCTTTGCACCACCGTGCCACTGTGTTGCCAAGAGGACAACTTTGGACAACACTGCTACTGTTGAGGATAAGAATATCCAAGAAGTTTTCTTTTCTCTTTAGTTTCTTACTTATTCTGATCCATTATCTAAGGAGTCCTTAGCTTTGCCTTTCTTTCCAATGCTGCAGGTCTCCCACCTTGTAATGATGGAGAAACCTGCATGTACCAAAGGTACTAAGTGATACTGTTTGAAGTCAATCCTTTAGTATCACCCTTGACTGTAACTTTACAAGCAGAGTTACCACTCAATGGTTGCAGTGGTGGATACAGGTTGCAATGGAAGAAGACACCCATTCATCTTGGAATTCCTTGGCATTGGATACAAATGCCTCTTCCACTAAAACTTGCATGGTATTGGTATATTGTTAACATGTAGGTTTCTTTATAAGAAAATAATGTTCTAACTACACTCACTAAATCCTGGAGCAAGGGGCAAGTTGAGATAAGGACAAGTGAGGTGGTCACTGAATGTCATTCATCACAGACCCACATGCAGTCAGCAACCATAAAATGGTCTTTATATGTCCTTGAACTAGGTGTGGGGTTGGAGAGGAGACATTTTTGACAACCGCACCCATATCTGAGCAGCCCTTCTTAGGAACCCCTCTTGCTCACCCCATATGGAAAGGAACCAGAAAATGTGTCCCTAACCTGGGCTGTTTTATCACACTCATTTGGATAACCATCTCCAATGGGGTTAATCCCAATTTTTCTTACAATCTGGATTGCCTGTACCCAACTATATCACTCAAAAGGTGAAAGACCCAAACACAGAACAGCGGTTGTGGCCAAATATAGTAAAGTCACATCTGTAATAGGTCAATTTTTGAGGATGGGGCCAACAGAGATTTTTTTGCCCCAACACAGTCCAAATCTGGCAGCTGTGTCCTTTAGGACTCAGGAAGCACAGTCAGTGGTGGTTTCATTAAGGCACTCTTGATGATCTACATTGAAATCTGTCATTCCGTGTCCTTGTTGCCTTCTGTGCTTCTTGCAAATAATGCACACTATTAAGGAATACTGATTCCTTAGCTCAAGGAGAACTGTTGGTAATAATAAAGTTGAGATTTCCTGCCAATGCGTGCTCTGATTCTGTGAGATTTCATTAGGCCTATGGTTAATGCTGACGACTCCCAGGGACACTCCCTCCTCGTTTGGCCTCCAGATTTCATGTTCAAACTTCCAGTAACCTGTCATAATTATTTTATGAATTGGAAGTTTTTAGATTTTAAAATAGTACAGTTCTGGTATCAGATTTCTTAATTTTCATGTGCATTTAGTTTCCAGTTGTTGTTAATTAGATTGCAGTCAGGTCTAAAAGCATCTGGATGATTTATTGATAAACAAATGAGGTTTTCCTTTATAGAAGATACCTCCACACAAAAATAGAATGTAAATGTTTCATTTTCTGTTGGGTTTCAATTATGTCAAGTACTTCTTATTTACATATTCCCTTATTTGATAGTTTTAACTGCACTACCACTTTTTGTAACCTTTTGTATCTAAAGCATCATGTATACCATGTGCAAATTGTGAAACAGTTTTGGCTTCAGTGAAAACAAGCTAATACTGGCTGCCTCGGTATTTATATCATTCAACAAGCATTGGGCTAAAAATAAGTACTGTTTTCTGGTGGATTTATATTTGTTCGACAACTGGGTATTTTACAAAAAGTGCACATTAATTAAATTATTTCGACATTGGATTTTGTTCTGAAAGTTACTCTCCAGGTTTCCTCCTTTTGTCATTAAAATTAGCAAGTAATATTCAAGACCATTTTAACTCTTGTGAGGAGTTGAGTTTCGGACTAGTTAGCCTTTATAGTAGGGGTGGGGAGTGGATGTTGAATCCACTAATTGTGAAATGTGCCACAAATATGTACCAATCTGCACATCAGGCTGTCATCAGGAAACCTCCTCAGAAGAGGCCACATGGCAATTTCACTGTTGTAGGTGTTGATTAAGGGCAAAATATTTGGAGTTCTGACATTTCTTCAACAAGGTGAAGAACTAGCAGCACTATTGGATGGAAGTTGGAATTGACAGCCAAATCTGTCAACAAAGACTTCATCCTCACTGAAGAAGTTGTGAAGGGAATGGTGCAGCATAATTTAGAGAACGAATTTGCACTAACTTAGTGAAAGTTGCTGTTTATTTTCTGAACTGCGGAGGTACCCATTTGCTTATTGCACTTTGCAGCTTTGCATGGCCATTTCACAGAAAAGGACCACATCAGAGAGCTTCAAGAGCCTCACCAACAGCTGCTCCTCATATTTGTACCTCTGCACTGGGGGCAAAGAATTATTAGGAAAATTTAGCTCACGGACTGTTAAACCCATACACTATCATCAGACTGTTGGGAGGAGGAATTGAAGATGCAGTAAATGAAAGAAGAGCAATAAATATGGTTGCTTGGGATGCAAGATATGTCCTTAACCTCCAGCAATTCACCATCTGACATCTAGATGCCAAACTCTCTTTTCCTCCCCAACTTCGATAATACCAAACCAATCCCACAAACAATTGTATGTACTCTGCCCGCTGCGTCCTCCCCCCCTCCAACATCTTGGTATGAAAACATCTCCCCATTTGACATGTTAAAAGGCTACCTGCTTGTTGCTAACCAAAAAAATGCACCTGACTATTGAATTGTGTTAATTGAGAGAAAGAACTGAAACCTAATATTAAAAAAAGATATGCTTTGATGTACTGCATTTCATGTTCGTGTCAGGGACCCAAAGCACTTCACAGCAGTCTTGAAATACAATCACTTTTGTCATCATAGGAAACACAGTAGCTGCACAACAAGCTGCCAAAAACAGTGATGTAATATTGGCCACACAATTGTTTTTAGGTGTGTTGACAGGGATGAATACTGGGCAGGACACCAGAAATAAATACCTGACCGTTCCTCAGAATAGTGCCATGGTATATTCTGCAGTCGAGAGAGCTGACAAGGCTCAGATTAATATCTCATCTAAAAGACATAAGTTTTTGACAATCATCAGCCAGACTTTTGAACCCAAGTTTCAGGAGTGGGATTTGAAGCCAGGAGCTCCTGACGTGGAGGTAAGAGTACTTCCAACTGAGTTATAGCTAAGATTGCACTGTGTAAAACACCAATGTGCAACTACCACCTACCTGGTAGAATCTTGACTCTTTCTTTACCAACTACTAATATGTGGAGCCATCAGGTTGAAGCAGGTATTTTGACTGCTGAGATTCCCTTAGCTGATGGCCTTTGTCTTTAAGTCTGTGATTGCTCAGCCTGATCTGGGGAGGTGTATGCTCTACCATTGAAATAAGAGGCAACCTGCACTATGCTAATTGGTGGAGGAGGAAATGGGTGAGGAGGGAAATGCTTTGATCAGAATCACACCCCTTTCCATGTCCCTTTCACTAGCCATGGGCTGTTAAACTCCTTACCTCCAATCATCATTGTACTGAGTTGCAAAGGCTTGAATATCTCATATCTTTTATCTTTGTGTGCAGGGATTGAGAGGGCCTGCAAAATAATATATGCAAGTGGCCACTCTATGCATGAACAAAGAGATTATCACAAAGATCTTCTGTATCATGCCATTCATGCTCAAAGTAGTCTCCTCTGATCTCTCGGCAAGCTTGCACAGTGTTCCTGGGACACATGAAAATACATCATATCTGCTTTGATGCCGCTCCAAACATATAAATGATTCTTGAGTTCAGCATGTGTGAAGTCCCGATGGGAGATGGGAAGTGTGACTTAGAACTGTCAAGATGACAATGTTCAAGATTTTACTTGGTGCTAACTTCAAGTGTTATGTGCAATATAGCTGAAACAGATACATTTCTGTAACAAGGACATCATAAGAACACTATGAGGACCCCGTTACCTCTCTTGCATGGGACACGTGTTCTGTCATGGCATTAATTTCCAAAATCAATTCTTTGCAGATAGAAGATATAAAATGACTGAAAGGGCACCTAGTTCTACCCCTATCCCTACTGTTATGTGCTCTCTTCTGTGAGGAGGGAATGAATTGAACAGATGGATGTTGAATATTTGTTAATGAGGGTAAGATGTAGAATACAGCAGAAAGATATTGTTGAATATGCTGGAGTAGGCTTTAAAGTACAGATTGATTGGGTGCTGGGAATAATACATATGTCAGGACTCAAATATATGTGCCATTTTGTTCATCTTTCCTGATTTGCTGAAATGCAGCACTGAAAAAAGGAGAACAAGACCACATTCCTGATCAACTTTGTTACAATCTCCTGTCATACCTTCTTGGTGTCACTAGTAGATTCTCCCTACCATCAGCAGAGAAAATGGTGTCTCTACAGGCTTTTATAGCCACCACTTTGACATCCTGCAGGGAATTACAAAATTTAAGCACCTTTGGTGCGTTCAGACTCCATTTTGCTTCTCTACTATGTTATGCAGCTCTGTCTTGGACCTGTTAAGGGTCATGCTTGGAATTTGCTTTCTAAGTTGGAGCCCAAATTGAATTTTGTGCAGTGCCATCACACCCTCTCAGTCCAGCTGGTCAAGACACCTGTAAGTAATCTTGCAACAGCATACTAAAGCTACTCTAGACAAAGGCACTGCAAGCAATTTTGGGTCTGCCGCCTACTTTGACCCTGACAAGTTGGGATGTTAAAATTGTATCTGAAATAGATATACCAATGCAGGTCATGTCGGACAAAACTTTTTTTTTAGCAACTGAAGTTGATCATTAAAAGATACTGATAAAACTGTGAATAACCTGTTAGTTGTTGGATTGCACAAATGTATGAAATGAATCTTTTATGATGGTCATTCCTACTTCATGATCCATATTTGTCAGGTAAAGAAAGTTCACGAAATAATAATTCTGGACAGATAATATGGAGTACTACAACATCGATGCAAAGAAAGTGCAAGGCTAATTTAAGGCAAATATTGCAGTATTATAGCTTTGAAATATAAATGGGAAATTAAATAGTGATAAATGTCTTGCAGAAAAAGCAATATTAGGTGATTTGATTAAACACAAGTGAAAAACTATGTTCTGAGATCATGGTGCATGGTTCATATGGGGCCAAATATGTCACTTGGACACATTACAGTAAAATGATCTAATACAGCTTTCTTGGAGTAATAGCAGGGAAAGCAGCATGGAAAATAGTCAGAATTCCAGGAAGCCTACAGTATACTACCTAATGTTCTGCCAGTACGTACTATAATGTTATATAAATTGGAAAAAGGCCAAAGTCAAGTTGGCAATTTATGTAAGCTTATAATTCTAAGGAAAGCTATGTGAGGAGAGCAGGAGCTGGTCATGATATGGAGTAGATAAGCTTCATTATTTAGGGGATTGGATCTAAGGCAGTATGTTTTAAAATGATTATACTATATTTTTCCAAATCAGGTGCATAGTAAAATTAATTACATGAGAATGTTATGGTAAGAAGAGGCTATACTGTGTAATCTAAAGAAGTAAAGCAGCATTATGTCCTGATGATATTTGATTGCTTAAATATAATTCAGGGTAGAGGCATACTCACATATAAAGTTAAAAGAAGACCTGATGCTGAACTGACCATGACCAATCTGAACCCAGCCTGAACCTAAGAACATATACTTTCATACCCATCTGGACTCAAACATGACTCCAATGGAGCTCTACTGGGTAGTCAGACTCTACAGCAGAAGCCAACTCAACAGTGGCAACTGTATGTAGACCTCACTGGGGAACTAATGGTGTTGTTTATCTTTAACAGCTTGACTGGGAATATTATGTACTTATATAGGGTAAATCTTTGCTTGTTTTTGTCTTAGCTTGTTTCTGGAAATCAGTGCATTTATTTATAAAGCAGGCCTGCTCTAACCTAACTTAAATTTCCTTTGCAATACAACCCAAGACATATCGCTGGTTCTAGAGTGTTCAGGGCATGTATCCAGATTCCACATGCCTGGTATGAAGGCTCTAATGCACAGGATCAAAAGAGGCTGCAGAGGGTTGTAGACTCAGCCAGCTCCAGCATGGACACAACCCTCCCCTGATGGTTACTACCATCAGGGAGGAGGTACAGGAGCCTGAAGATCCACACTCAACGTTTCAGGAACAGCTTTGTCCCCTCCGCCATCAGATTTCTGAACGGCCCATGAACCCATGAAAACTCCCTCATTATTTCTCTCTTGCACTATTTATTTATTTTTGTAACTTAAAGTAATTTTTATGTCTTTATGTCTTGCACTGTACTGCTGCCACAAAATAACAAATTTCACAACATATGTCAGTGATAATAAACTTGATTCTGATTCACTTCACTGTTTACCTTTGCTTTACTATGCTAAATGCATTTTAAACGACTAGTTGTAGCAAATTTAACCATCTTTAACCAAGCATCATGCATGAAACAATCAAGTGAACTTTAAAACTTTAGCATGCATAATGCATGTTAAAACACAAAAAACTCAGGAACACCCCCACCTACAAGCCCCACATCATCCTGACTTGGAAATATATCATTATTCCTTCACCGTCACTGGGTCAAAATCCTGGAACTCCCTCTCTAACAGCATTGTGGGTATACATACACCTCAAGGATTGCAGTGATTGAACAAGGCAGCTCACCACCACTTTCTTAAGGGTATTGAGGTATGGGCAATTGAATGCTGACTCAGCCTGCGAAGCCCACATCCCTGAATGAATTTTAAAAAACCTAGAAGTTCAATTACTGTGGAAAATACATGTGTAGGGGACAAGGAGTAAGCTTTACCTACTTGTACGTGTTGTTGAGGAGGTTAGACTCCTCTTTGCTGGAGATGGCCATTGGGTGTCATTTTTGTGCCACAAATGTTACTTGCCCCTTATGATTGACTGTCATGCAGGTCTAGCTTTATATAGGCATGGACTGCCTCATTTGCCAATAAGTGGGGAATGCAAAGGAGCATTGTGTAATTGACAAATAGTACTGTTTCTGACCTTATGATGGAAGGAATGATATTGATGCAGCAGCTGAAGATGTTTGGGGTTACAGTAAATTTCAGAAGAATAATTATTTTAGTTTTATATTAGTGATGTATGCATATATTTTTGTACACATTAATAAATTGTTGGTTTGTTACTTCCGTTTAGAAAGTAATCAAGTCATGAATGTGCCTGAAACTCTAAATCAGGGGCATCCAAGCTTTTGAGCTTTGTGGGCCATTAATAGAGTAAAGGATCACAGGCTGAAATTGTTGGCGTACTAGTTATTCCCCGTAGGAGCATAATGATGATAAATGATATGCAATATGCTTAACTATCACTTGTTCAAAATACAGCCATGCTCACAAAACTTGCAAGGGCACCAAAGCAAGTTTTGACCACAAGTCTAAGGCCTAATTTCTTGCTAGTTGAATGCCAACACCCTTTCCAGCTCACTTCTGAAGAGTCCAAAGCACGAATGTTCTCCTACGTAGTTGTCTCTCTGCATCATTACTGACATTTCCAAGACTTCTCCACATGCTGCCATAGTCCTAAGTAACCATACCCAGTCACCTGCCCAGCATTTCCAACCATCTGCCTGCCCAATAATGTTTTATCTGGACCTGCTCCTAATCATCTGCCAGTCCTCTACCCACCACATTCCATCCCAAGTCCGCACTGGGATGGTCCATCTGACCACCCCACCACACCCCTCCCCTCAGAAGACAGTTCTTCCCCTAGTTCACTTCTGCTTTCATCTCTGGAGTGACAAGGATTGGTAGAAGAAGAACCTATGATACTGTGCATAATGCCTTGGAGCTCATTTGCATTGGAATTTCAGAAGCTAATCAAAAAGTTGTCACTCGCGAAAATGTAGGTAACCCTGCATTATGTGGTAACAGATCAATTTTGCTACAACTGAATGCCCTAGTTATGTTAAATGTAAGCTTAAAGCATTTTGGAAGGACTCCTTGTGATATTATTGTAAACAGAATGGAACTACTCAGTTGTTACATTTACCCAGCAGCAACTAATTTAATTATGTTTATGACTTAGCAGCTGCACCACATTAGTTGCAGACATGTAAACACTACATTTGCTTGCTGTGAACTAAATGCTGTGCAAAACCTCCCACCTCCTGGGTGAATATTTGAAATTTGCTCTGCACCACAAGCTACTCTTAAGTTTGTTTGCAAATGCCCCTCATGCTGTTGAATTAAAGTAATTTAATCAGTGCATTAAGATAGTTCAGCTATCTGGTTTCTTGCTAAGTGGTCTTACTGAAGAGGTGTAAAGTAAATCTTATCTTTTACACTTTACTATACAGTTCAATAGTTTCTACAAATTGAACTATAATAAGGTAATATCCTTATTTTGAGGATTTATTTCCTATTCAGTCTCCAAACTGCTCACATATAATGTCCTGATCATAATGTCCTGATGGCTTAGATTTTGTTGCAGCTATAGCAATAAGTCTATCAGCTCTCACAATTATCACTGGGTAAATCTGAAAACAATTACTGGTGTCCACATGAGAACAGTTAAAATGTCTAAATCCAAAAGTTGCTGTTCGAGATGCCCTGCTCCTCCACAGGGTGTGCTGTTGCAGATTTGGCCCTGATCTCACTGTAATGGCTTGAATCTGAGGTATTCACTTGTTAACTCTATGCTAAAGGTGGCAGAAGAAGTGAGGTCTGAATCAAGTTGGAGTAAATGGGATGACATTGAGTTGGATGGTGTGACAAACCCTCTTGTAGTTCCAGATTTGCACACTTCTGACATTTTGAATATAGGGATTAGCACATAGAACACTGTTTTATTAACATTTAGCATTCCAGCCTACTACTCCTCTCAACTTGAAAGAGTTCAACAGACATTCAACTGTGTGTAAAAAACCTCTGTCTTTCCCCCATACATAATTTTAATTATCAATCACACATAGGATCATTGCTGAGTTATTTCTTGTGATTGTTGCTGCATTTCAGTGTTCTGAATGCTTTTTTTCCTATGTTTGTTAAAAGGATCAAGCAATTTACAGGAAATGTTTTGGTACTGAAGTAATTTAAGGTATCTGAAAAGCTTGTATAAATCCAATTGCTTAAAGAAATTGGTGGTGTGTAAGGGATTCATTTTGGACTTGAGTATGACAAGAAGAATGAATGAAGGCCACACAGAGCAGGACAAATTGATGAAAAAGGGAGGTGGAGGTGGTGGAGCAGGTATCTCATGACACTGTAATATCCATTTGGACTATTCATGACACAATTACTCCCACTTGAGATTCAGTGACAACCAATGTTTGCAATGTTGTATTTCAATAAGAAAATTATCACCAAAATGTGCCAGTTGCTGTAACAACAGCTCCAGCCTCAGTAAAGGGTAAGCCAGTGCTGGTGAAAGTGGCAGAGGATATTTATATCTGGTAGCCTCCCTTTACGTCTCTGTAGTAAAAAGCAACATCTCAGTTGGCAGTACACTGCTGCTTTAGGGAGGTCATGGGGCACTTTCTGCTGAGAGAGTACTTGATTTAATTTCCTCTTGCAGAGCAAAGCAGGCAGAATGAAATGAGGATTTGCAAGGCTTGTAACCATCTCCATAGTGCAGGGTGCCATTGACTGCATACCCATCACTATGCATGTACCTCATGTCAACTCTACCTTGTACCTGAACTGAAAGGGATTCCATTCCCTCAACATCTGTCCACTGTATGACCACAGAGAGCAAATTATACAGCTTTATGCCTAAAGTTACAATGGCAACAGTTACAGGATATCATTTTTAGGCTATTGTTTGTCTCAGCTGTATTTCAACCTCCACTGGGAAAGAGAACTATCTATTGATTACCTTGTTTAAAAATAGTGCTCAATGTAAGTATATGTCTATCGTATACAGTGTGAGTCACAACATGCCTCCCAGCATTGCATTAATATTCTTTGGGCTGCTGTTCAGGCATTAATCTCTGAGTTCCATTCATCAAGCAATCTGATGGCCTCCTGCTTCAATGAGTTTACATAAAATCTCCCCTCCTTTCTACCTCTTTCAACGTGACCACCAATGTCATGTTGTGAAATTTTTCAGACAAGTTTTTCCCAAGGGAAAGGCAGGCTTCTCTCTCAAGACAGATACAGTTACAGAATGACTCAGATCCTTCTACAGCCACAATACGCCTTTCCTAAGAATGTATAATTTAGCTTTAGATATTGCAGGCTACTTCTTTAGTACAAATAACTAAAAAGATTTAGCCTCTTCTGATAAATGAAGAGCACAAAATTGCCTCCCCATTTGCATTACATTAATTAAGGAAGGGCTAATCACTCATTGGGATGTCTGTGTCAATATTCAGAGGTTAATAAATTTATTTTTCTGTGAGTTTTTAATGCCAGAATAAATGATACTGCTGAATATATTTTTTTACTTTTCAAAAATAGACTTCATTCATGATAAAAAATATACAAAAAAAGTGCAAAACAAAACCTTATCATTCATAGTTGTTACATTCAGTAGTGTAAACTTTAAAGAAAAAACTCAAACTAGCACCATTGCCTCTCACGTGGCTCCCTGAGGTGATACCCCTTTCATTGTTTGAGGGGCTTCCCCACCCAATTCTGCCCCTCCGTGTGCAGTAGCGGAAGGAGACTAGACTGTGGTCCTTCCCCACAGAGCCTCAGCATTGGTTGCACCGAGCTTCAGTTAGTCCCTCAGCACGTACTTCTGCTGCCTGGACTGAGCCAGTCTGCAGCATTCCCTGATGGACATCTCGCTGTGCTGGAAGACCAGCAAGTTTCAGGCAGACCAAAGGGAGTCCTTCACCGAGTTGATGACCTTCCAGCAACACCTGATGTCTGTCTCGGTGTGTGTGTCCCCGAGGATAGCCCATAGATCAGAGAGTCCTCTGTTATGCAGCCTTGCATCGCCGGGATGCAAAAAAAAGCATTCAGAACACTGAAACGCATCATCAATCACAAGAAATAATTTAGCAATGATCCTATGTGTGATTGATAATTAAAATTATGCAGATGGGGGAAAGACAGAGGTTTTTACAAACAGTTGAATGTCTGTTGAACTTTTTCAAGTTAAGAGAAGAAGGAGTAGGCTGGAATGCTAAAATGTCAATAAAACAGTTTTCTATGTGCTAATCCCTTTATCAAAATGTCAGAAGTGTGCAAATCTGGAACTACAAGAGGTCTTTTCTCACCGAATGTCATCCCATTTATTCCAACTTGATTCAGACCTCACTTCTTCTGCCATCTTTAGCATAGAATTAACAAGTGAATACCTCAGATTCAAGCCATTACAATGAGATCAGGGCCAAATCTGCAACAACACACCCTGTGGAGGAGCAGGGCATCTCGAACAGCAACTTTTGGATTTACACATCCAAAAGTTTCCGGGACCCTTGCATCTGCCTCCACACCCTCATGACATATCCACATTCTGCAAAGAGGTGGGTGACCGTTTCTTCCCCACCGCAGCCGTCCCGAGGGCAGCGTACATTGGGGTGATATGTTGTCTGTAGATGAAAGCCAGCCAAGCGAGGTCTTGGTGCTTGTTGGTCAGATCTAGCGATGAGGCATTCTGCCATATGGTTTGGACTGTTTGCTCAGGGAATGAACTCACAGAATCCAGAGTGTCCCTGTCCTGCAGTGTCTGTAGTACATTCCGCGCTGACCACTGCCTGATGGACTTGTGGTCAAAGGTGCTGAATAACCTCTTTGGGTTGAAAAATGAAATATATTCAGAACTTTTTAAAAAATGTTTACTTTATATCTCTTTTACTCTGAACCACTTCCAACATGGGAAGAGCAGAAATTTCTCCTTGTTCTTTGCTGTGAAAACCAAAGTCACTATTTTTGGTTTCCTCCACAAACTTCATTGCTTAGCCAGTGGCTTGATACCTCTTCAGGCAACTGGCCATGAACCAGACGCTTCACAACCATAATGTGTTATTTGACCCCATAATGGTTTCAGACCACTTGTTCACACCAGTGTTAAGGCTATCGATTTTCACTACTCAACATTGTCCACCTTTTCTCCTGCTTCTGCTGCCAATCTCATCCATGCCTTTGTTATATCTGCACTCAATTATTCTACACAATTTCTGCTAGCCTTCTTTATTAAACCTTCCTTTCATTTTTAGGATGAGACATTCAATAGAGGCCCTGTCTATTCACTCAGGCGTTTGCGGAGCCTCCCAAGGTACGATTTCAAGGAAGAGTAGGGGAATTATTTCTGGTGTCCGGTGTTACTGGAACAGAAAATCTAATCATTTTCTGGTCAGATAAGAGAGACAGACAACATCTTTTAAAAAATGTATTTGTTGGAAGTTGCTGTATGAAAATTGGCTGCCATTTCCTCCATATCACATTGGTGAATGCACTTCAAAATGCACAAAAGTGGTTTCAAAGCTCTCAGGAATGTCCTATCTTGCATATTGAGGCACGATATAAAAACAAGATTTTCTTGTCTTATTAAAATGGAGGTTCATCAAAACTCTGCTATTTTTGTTTCCTAAGTCACATCATGTCCCACCCTCATAGTTATTTGCAAATCTGATATAATTTACTGCAGAGGAACAGAGGATATCCATTTCCAAAAGTAGGATACAAGATTAATCCTCCTTGGTTACACATTGTTTGCTTCTTACCAGCTGATAAACAGTTGCATTTAAAGCTGAAGGACACATTGCTGAGATATTTAATGTAACTGATTAATCAGAAGAGTCATACATTGAACTATTTGTACATAATATTGAAAGATATCCCTGCTCTCCCATAATTTTTTGAGTGAAATAAAATAAATTCACTTATTATATATGGCATTCGAGATACAGTAATACACTTTAATGGTTCTAGGCTAAGGAGTGAACAAAATCAGGCAGACTATTTACATTGTATACATTGCACACAAGGATGGCATTGTTTACACACTAACTGTGAGGAGCTCTGCCTCTTTCCAAGGAATATGCTGACTCAGTCAACAATCTGATTAAACTCACTTGAATATTGTTAAATCAGTTCAGTGTGATTATTCAAACATTCCAATAGCACAAGAGTAGAATTTTAGGTACCAACAAAATATTAAAGAGCTGTTGCCTGCCTGATTAATACAAGGGTATTTTTAGCCTAATGTAAGTCATGTCAAGTACAGTTGCCATTCAGCATACATCAAAGACAATAAGAGGCACAGGTTAATGAACCGGGGTGCCAGGTAACACTGTATTTTTAGTTAAGTTTCTTCATCACCATCTCTTTCAAATGAGTTGCCTGCATCTCATTATGAGGTGGTTCCCTAATTTCCTTTTGAGAGGGTGGACCCAAGAAGCTTCAAGCAAAGGTTATATCCAGGTTCATTGCATTTGATTTATCTGTGTTGAAATGCGATAGACACCTTAGGCCCTTTGCTGACCTCAAATGTGTGGTGCAGTAGGTGGTCTCATCTTAATTAGGCCATGAGCTGCCAACACCTGCTCCACGTCAGGAAGCAGCTTGCTGGTGAAGAGGACATCAGAAATAGCCCTGTGCACACATGCCACAGACTTAACACAAGTTTCTGGAGGGAGAATGTTGCAGGCTTCAGATCAATAACAATGCCCGTAGACAATGGGTAGCAGTTCTATGTTTCTTCCCTCCTTAGGCAGGGCTTCAAAAAGTTGATAATTACACCATGGAAAGTCATGGGAGTCACAGAAGAATACTGAGTGAGGCAGGCCCAATGTCTTCCTGCTCGCCATGATTTTTCTTATAAAAGGAATCTTTTAACAGGCCTTAAGTAACATGGTCAAAGTGCCAGTGCTTCTGCAGGCATTTATCTGGCCACTCAGCATCTCGTTCAATAACTTTCTCTGTGGTACCCTGTGCCCAGTCTTTTCCTTGAAATCTTAGCCACTCCAGAATCTGCTGAGGATTTTCATAACATTTACTTTTCAATTATTTAATCTGGAACTTTGTCAAAAGATTACTATAAGGTTTGTTAAGTGTGATCTAATTTTTTTTTCATTAAACAATTGCAATGAAGCATCTCATTCTATACAGTTCATTTGAATAAATGCCTAATGCAACAAGACCTGGACAACATTCAGATGTGGGCTGATAAGTTAGAAGGAACCTTCACTTTACAAAAGTTCCAGGCAGTGATTCTCTCTATCAAGAGAAAGAATCCAATCACTTTCCCTTGCTGGCAATATCATCACCCTGTACACAAACGTTAACATTCTGGAGGGAGCGCCATGGATTGGCTATTTAAATATTGGACTGGCTATTTAAATATTGTGGTTACAAGTGCAGGTCAGAGGCTGAGAAATCTGTTGTGAGTCACTCACTCCAATTCCCTAAAACATTTCCACCATCCACAAGACATAAAGAAGGTGTGTAATATAATATTCCTCACTTGCCTCGATGAGTGCACATCCAACAACACTCCAGAGCTTGGCACATTCCAAGATAAAACAGTTTGCTTTTCTCCATGGATGCTGCCTGGCCTGCTGAGTTCCTCCAGCATCATTGTGTTTTTCATCTAGATTCCAGCATCTGCAGTCCTTTATTTCTCTAAAACCGTTTGCTTGACTGGGACCTAATCCATAGTCTTAAACTTTCACCATCAGTGGTGTGGCGTGACTGCATTGTGAGGCATCTACAAAATCCCCTCCAGCACCTCAATAAGGTTTCTTTGACATTACTCCTCCAACCAGTGACATTTATCACCAAGGATGGGTGCAGGGGAATACCTTAACCTGAAAGTTCCCACTCAAGTCACACCACATATTCCTTGAAGGCACAGAACCTCCCCATAAAAGGGATTCATCCATGACTGATAAAAGAAATTAAATATAGTATTAAATCGAAGGAAGAAATTTATAAAATTGCCAAAAATACTCGTCTGCCTAAGGATTGCAACCATTTTAGAATTCAGCAAAGGAGGATCAAGAAATTGATAAAGAAAGGCACGATCAACTATGAGATTAGACAGGCAATAAATATAAAACACTAACTAGCAGATGGAATTTAACTCGGACAAGTTGGAGGTGTTGCATTTTGGTAAGTTAAACCAGGGCAGGACTTACACAGTAAATGGTAGGGCCCTGGAGAGTGTTATGGAACAGAGAGACCTAGGGGTACAAGTACATAGTTCCCCGAGAGTGACGTCACAGGTAGACAGGATGCTAAATCATGCTTGCCTTCATCAGTCAAAGCTTTGTGTACAGGAGCATGGCAACTGTACAAGTCATTGCTGAGACCACACTTGAAATACTGTGCGCAGTTCTGGTTGCCCAGCTATAGGAAGGATGTCATTAAGTTGGAAAGGGTGCAGAAAAGATTCACAAGGATGTTACCGGGACTGGAGGGCTTGAGTTATAAGGAAAGGCTGCGACCTTTTTCCCCTGGAGCACAGGAAGCTGAGAGGTGAACTTATAGAGGAATATAAAATCATGTGGGGCATGGATAAGGTGGATGGTCACAGTCTTTTCCACAAGGTAGGAGAGTCTAAAACCAGAGGACATAAATTTAAGGTGACAGGGGAAAGATCTAAAAGGGATCTGAGGGGCAACTTTTTCCACACAGAGGGTGGTGGGTTTGTAGAGCAAGCTGCCGGAGGAAGCTGTTGAGGCAGGTACAGTTACAATGTTTAAAAGACATTTGGACAGGTTTGCAATAATATGGGCCAAACACAGGCAAAAAGGGCTAGCTCAGATAGACATCTTGGTCAGGATGGATGAGTTGGGCTGAAGGGCCTGTTTCCATGTTGTGTAACTCTATGACTGTAAGAGCATTTACATGTACATAAAAAGGAAAAGACTAGCAAGGACAAAAGTAGGTTCCTTACAGACAAATAAAGGTGAACTTAAAATGGAAACAAAGAATCAGCAGAAGAATTAAACAATTACCTTGCATCCATCTCCATGGAAGAAGACATACAAAACTTGGCAGAAATATCAGGATCAAAGGTCCAGCAAAAATGAGGAATGGAAAGAACAGACTATCAATCAAATATTGTCCGAAGTTGGAGAGCTTGAAAACTGATCAATTCCAAGGACCTGATGATCTACATCCCAAGAGTTCTGAAGGAGGCAGCCTTAGAGAAGGGGGATACTTTGGCTGTTTTCTTCCAGGTTGTAAACATTATGGAATTGTTCCTGTGGATTGGACTGTAGCAAATGTGATCCTAGAACAAAGAGAGAAAATAGGGAACTACTGACCTGTTAGCCTAATGTCAATGATAGGGAAAATGCAAGAATCTACAGTGAAGGATGTAATAATATAACAGCATGAAGAGAATAAGGGGATTGAGCAGAGTCAGCATGGATTTATGATATGAAAAATTTTTGACTATTCTGCTGGAGCTTTGAGGATATGACTAATTGAATTGATAAGGACAAACCAATGGATGTAAAGTATATTGATTTTCAGGAGCCTTTTGAACAAGTTCCACACAGGAAGTTAGTCAACAAGATTAGAACAGACTTTAGTAGCAAATAACCAGAAAGGAATGTTTTGAGGAACAGATTACAAAAGGGAATCTTCAAGGATGAATTTTGTAGAAATTGTAAAGGAATGGATTTGCAGCAAAAGGGATAGGATTTAGACAATATAGATAGGAATAAAGAGAAGAGTTGACATCCTTAATACATGTGTAATTTAGAGTACAAATCTTTTAATGAGGTGTCAAAATTAAGCACCACTAAAGATGTGCTAAAGATCCCCTGGAATTATTCCAGAGCATTGGACTTTTGGATGATAATCTTTCTCAACCAACATTATTAAAAATAGACCAATTAGTCATTCAGCTCAATACTGTGGTTGTTTACCTGAAATCTTGTTATGCTCATTACAGAGGTGAGAATGCAAATGTGTAGATGAGAGGAATGCAGTGAAAGTTAGTATAGTGAAGGATAGCATGGTGATATGGAGGAGGATGATTTTATTTGGAATGGGAATAAAGTTTGTGATGTTGTTAAGGACAGAAGTATCTTGGATCAAGGCTTGTTTAATGTTTAAGGAACACAAAGACTTGTAACTGGATACATTTGATAGGAAAACAGGTGGGTATGTATATGAGGGGAGAATTAACAGAAAGAAAAGTTAAAAGGGTGACATGAAATAACTTGGAAGGATGCTTATATGCAATGTTAAAAAAGACTAAATAGTCCACTTATCTTCCAAGGCTATGTTTCCAAATTCTTTGTATTTATCATATTCTTTGAATCATTTGCCACCTCTTCAGCGAGCACTTACTAATCTTTCCCCAGCTTTTCATGCTGACCAGGCTGTGAAAAATACAGCACACCACTATGAAGCAGTCAAAGCTTGCTACAAATGACAAAACAAACTCTCCTCACGGTTGTCAGGGAAGGTCTCTATGATGGTCCTGGTGAAGGAATGGGGGTCAATGTATCTGTAGTCAGAGGGAATGACAGGATATCGCCGATGGATCAAGGCAGGCACCTCTGGGTATTTAAACTTCCAGCCAACCTGGAATTTGGAAATCTGAAAAGAAAAATCTGTAGTTTCGTTGATAATCATAAAATGCAAGTAATTTATAGCCACTTGCATGACATCAGTAACTCAACAGCTGGATAATGCGGAATAAAACACCTTTTAGTTCATGATATAACTAATTTTAGTTGAACGTAAATTTTATAATGATAATTTTGGGATTTTAGGGAAATACTACCATGTCTTAGTCTAAAGCAAATACATCCTGGGGGTCACAACAAACAGTAATACACTTCAGTCACTTGATTGTAAATATAAGACCACATACAGAGACATTAAAGCTAACAGTCAAACCATTCAGTGTGAGAATTTATCTTTACAGAATATGAACAAGTAGGTGTAGTCACATTTATTCACCTCATTTCCATATATCTGTAACTCCTATTTCTTCATCCATATTATCAATCTCATCTTGAATGTTATAATAATTTTTGCCTCAACAGCTAATCTTGGGTGTGAATTACAAACTGCTGTTTCTTTGTGTTAAGGAGATTCTCCTGTTTCTCCACTATAAATCACTTAAATTCAGGCATGAATTTTTCTGCAGCAGTGAGATCAGCAATGCATGTTATAAATTTCATGTAGTGCACTGCTGATGGCAAATGTTTGTTGTCTTTTTAATTAGGTGATGCCACAGCGAGCACACCGCACTTCCAAACCATCAGAACCAATGGCCACTTAAAGACTTGGATTGTTTAATATTTCCTTTGCATACTCAATGTTCTTTATGGGAAAATCTATGTACAGGTCTGGCTTTAACATTTCTTAAAATAAAACACACAAAATTTAAATCAGAATAATCAAAATGGGTGGCTCATTTTATTTCTTTTTTTTGTAACTGTCTATACGGAACATATAGTCCATGGTTGTTGGATACAACAGATAAAAATCTTTGAAGAATCTTTGAGGGTGAACATTTAGTTTGCAAAATTTAATTTTCTAAATTTGCATTTTACAATCCAAATGATTTACTACAATTTATGACATGCAGCATTCAGCCAGTCTGGCTATAAACACAGTATCATTGGAAGCTATCTCCATTAATTTGCTTTGAGGACAACAGCAGAATAAAATCTAAATCCAACACTGAGCACTCACGAGTGATTAATCCACTCTTTATAATACGGACACTGCAAGTTGTTGCTCTTTCTGAATTCAACTTCATTACCAAATTGGCTTTTCTAATTTACATATTTTTGGAGTAATTCCACATGAACCCTCTCTCAGTAAATGAATCATGTTGTCGCCAGGTCACTAGTGGCACTATCTTTCATTTGAAATGACAGCAGCATATAAAATGGTGGAAGAGCTAAAAAAATAGTCATTACCCTTTGATTTTATTTGGGGTGGAGCTATGATGATTACTTCAAACTATGTATGATGGAAGAGTTGTGCAGATGTTCCTGTAAAAACAGAGATCTGAATTAATGGGAGGAGTCATTTACTCCAGAATTTCTTCTTTTGTGCTGTTCAAAGATCCCTCTAATACAGACAGTGACAAGATCCCCCAAAAATCTTGGTGTTAAATTTGTTTCTGAAGCCCTCATTCTAAACAACAACACCACTAAAAATAATTTGCTTCAGTCTATCCTGCTCCATCCTTTAACATTTTTGTCAAGTTGTCATAAGATTTGTTTTAACCTTATGTAAAGAGAAACACAAATGTCCAAGTCTTGCCATATATATGTATTGCTTCATATCAGGAAACATTTTTGTTAGTCTATGTCTTAACCCTACCTAAAACCCCAACATTGGTATTGGTATATTATTGTCACTTGTACCGAGGTACAGTGAAAAACTTGCCTTGCACACCATTCATACAGATCAATTAATTACACAGTGCATTGAGGTAGTACAGGGTAAAAACAATAACAGAATACAGAGTAAGTGTCACAGCTATAGGGAAGTGTATTTCAGGTAGACAATAAGATGCAAGGTCATAAAGTAGATTGTGAGGAGAAGAGTCCATCTCATCATGTAAGGGTTATATTTTTTATTTTTATTAATTAATATAATATATGATAATATTTATAATATAATATAATAATTATATAATATAATATATTATATTATATAATTCAATCGTCTTATAATAGTGGGATAGAAGCTGTCCTTGAGCCTGGTGGTATGTACCCTCAGGCTCCTGTATCTTCTGCCTGATAGGAGAAGGGAGAAGAGAGAATGACCCGGGTGGGTGGGGTCTTTGATTATGCTGGCTGCTTCACCAAGGCAGTGAGAGGTATAGACAGAGTCCATGGAGGGGAGGCTGGTTTCTGTGATGTCAAGACTCTCTGCTGTTTCTTGCAGCCCAGGGCAGAGCAGTTGCCATACCAAGCCGTGATACATCAAGATAGGATGCTTTCTATGGTGCATCGATAAAAGTTAGTGAGTGTCAAAGGGGACATGCCAAATTCTTTAGCCTCCTGAGGAAGTATGGGCACTGGTGAGCTTTCTTGGCCGTGGCATCTATGTGGTTAGACCAGGACAGGCTATTGGTGATATTCACTCCAAGGAACTTGAAGCTCTCAACCCTCTCAACCTCAGCACCATTGATGTAGAGAGGTGCATGTACACCACCCCCTTTACTGAAGTCAATAACCAGCTCATTTGTTTTGCTGACATTGAGAGAAAGGTTGTTGTCATGACACCATGTTACTAAGCTCTCTATCTCCTTCCTGTAACTCCAACTCATCGTTATTTCAAATTCATTGCAAATTGGGGTACAGCAGAGGAATATTGACTAATAAATAATTAATGCTTATCAATGATCTGGATTATAACATTTTAGCCATGAGGTTAGACTGGAAATATTGGGATTTATCTTCCTGGAGAAAATAAGATTGAAGGGGAATTTTGACAGGTGTATAATATAGAGTAAATAGAGGGGTGTTGTTTTCATTAGTGGATGATTCAAGCCCAGGGGCACAGGTTTAAGATTTTGGATAGAATATAAAAGGGAATTGTGAGGAAATAGTATCTTCTCAGTAAATGCTTATGACCTGGATTTCACTGCCTGTAAAAAGTGGTAGAAACTGAATCAAAGCCTTCAAAAGAAAATTAGGTATGTGCTTGACAGACAAGAATTTGCATAGCTATTGAGGAAGTGGGGGAAGGGGGGAAAGTGGGCCTGATCAGGTTGCTGTATTTGTAGTTGGCATAAACCCAATTGCCTGAATGGCCTCCTTCAGTTACTGTAATAATTCTATGATTTAATAGAGTATCTAAACGTGTTTGATCATTTGAAGAGCTTATTCTTGGTCTTGTGACTTATTAAGCAAAGGCATCCATACTATATTATTATCCAGTACATCTAATTAAAATCATTACCAAATGCATCAATATACTTGCTGTGCTTTGTGATTTTGTTCACCTTTATATTGCCAATAATTCTCAAAACATATTAAACTTGTCATTATCTTTAGGAGTAGTCAAATAGAAGTGCCTCCATGGTGCATCAGTTGGGAGGGGCTTTGGAATATCCTCCTCAGATTTGTTTGCCCACAGAAATTCATCTCCATCTTGTGCTGACTCCACAATGTTATACTGACCAACAGGTCTACAACAGAACCAGTCCAGGGAAGACCAGTGTCAAACGAGGCTGCATTATTGCTTCAACACTTCCCTCAGTCCTTTTTCACCACAATGTTGTACATCACCTCAGCACAACGAGAGCAAATCTTCAGACAAATGAGAAATTGTTCAACCTATGGCAACTACACTCAAGAACCAAAATCACCCAAACCTCAAGTGGTTGACCTGCAGTATATAAACAATGCTTCTGTCTGCACATGCTTGAAGACATAACTGCAGAGCTCCATGACGTTGTGGACTTGTCCACTGAAGCATGAGAGGATAAGCCTTACACTCAACACCAATAAGGCAAAGGTCTTTCATCAACCTGCCCCTTCTGCGCTACGGTTCTCTACAACAATTAAGGTTCACGACAAGACCTTGGAAAAGATGGAATGCTTCCTGTATCTTGAGATCCACCTCTTTGAAGGCAGACATCAGTGATGAAATTCACCACTGCCTTCAATGTGCCAGCGAAAAAGGATATTGGAAAATCTGACGCAAAACTCATGGTCTACCGAACAACAGCGATCCCTGCTTTTGTTTGCTTTTTTATCTGGGAAAATAATTAATTGGCCGATCTTTCCCAGTCAACAGTAAATGGATACCTCAAAGAAATTTGCCCGCAAAGACTAAGTAGATCTGTGGTGTGAATTTTCCCTTCTTTGCTTTGATTTGGACAAGGTATCTTCAGAAGTGGTCTTGGGGCATCCAGTATCAATGATGTAATCAATAAGGTTGAGTAGTCAATCTGATTGTCACAGATTCACATGGTCTGCAAAACCAGTCATAAAAATACAATTTTTCTAACTTATTGAACAATTTACAGGAAGTGACATAAAGATTTAGACATACACCTGAAGTTAAGGCTATATCTTAATTTTTAAATGCTAATCTGAGGGGAATGCCAACCCACACATATAAATTTGGTTCTCAGGGCTAAAGAGACTGGTCAGTAATAATTTATACCTTCTTCCATTTCTTAAGCTTCGTAAGTGGTTACGAATTCAATTAATCTCAAATAACATCTTCAGTTGTTCTTAAATAAGAATAGTGCATTTAAAGTAAAAATGTATCTAAAACTATGATCCTGTGTTGATTAAATCAATGAAGTTCAAACAGCATATTTTGTGAAGCAGCGTGATATTCCTGACAGAACTTTGGATTTCCATATTTGGAGTTATGCAGTTATTAGAAATTACTGTCAGTTATTATAGTGTAATGACGGTAAATGCTGATTGCTTTGCTGCAGTTACAACTTCAAATTCCAGGTCAATGTTCCTTTACAAATAATATAGTTCAGATCTTTCTTTAAAAAAATTTGCCTGAACATGTTGAGAATAAAGTGTGGGCCAGTTTCTGGGAATCAAAGCTTAATATTATTCCACTATCTGGATTTCAGAGTATCCAGTTAATGTACAAATTTCTGTAGAGAATATGTGTTAGGTTTTCATATTAACAATATTGAGAAGTGGCTACAAATTAAATCTGAATATATGAGTTGAGATAAAGAATAAGGGGTCACTGTGGGTTATTCTTTGAAGAAATGTGCAGTACTGTAAATATACAGAGTCCTTTAGAGTTTATGCTAATCATTCAGTTTCTCACAGATCCTCGGGGGAGGGGTTTAAAAAATTTAAGTTATCAAATTTGCCAGTGATTCCTTCTTCAACCTCCGTATTATATTTTCTACTTCTTTTTTCATCTACACTTTCAAAGTCTTTTGTTGCCACTACGTGAGACAAAGTACACTAATCATTCAGTCAAAATTGATTGAAGTTTTAGCCTCTTGGCACAAGAGCACCAGTCTTAAGCAGAGCAAATGCTACTCAGTTTGTCTGGAATGAATTCAAATAATATTTCATTGCTTTAGCAACAGCAGCAGCAGCAATGTATTTGTGGGCATTTTCTCAGTATAGGTACCTTTATCATGTGCATTACCTCTATGTCATACAGCCAACCAATTGGATAGTCACAACTGAGAAACAATTTTTAGATTCCACGTTTATCTAAATGACCCTTTTGATATGGCCTATAAGTAAATAAATTTTGGTTAACTTTTTGGTGACAAGTAGGAAGTTTGGACAGAGCCAAGTTTTCATTTTGTGATTGTGCTAGAAGAGGAAAGAACAATTTTAGCAGTTTGATTTTGCCTGGATTAGATGAAAGCTTATTCAAACACCTCCTCTGTTCTGATATTCTTTGAGTGAATTGGATTGAAACATTACTTAACCATTAGCTAGCTGAATAAACAGGAAATCAAGTTCTGATGAAGGGTCTCAACCCGAAACATCGACTGTTTATTCCCACCATAGATGTTGCCTGACCTGCTGAGTTCCTCCAGCATCTTTTGTGTGTTATTTCATATTAGAACGGAGTTTGTTGCTGAATTCCAGCTAATTGCTCTGAAACAACTATTGTGACTGATTAAAATGAGCCACACAAAAGCTGTAACTGGGAGATCTAAAAGTCTTTATTAAACACAACAGATGTTCTGGAGAGAATCTGGAATTGTCTCCCAACACAATGTTTTATACTTTTTAAACACAAAGATAACAATAAACGATTAACTACAGCTTCAATGGCTATAATCACCTACTTTAAGATTTTGAATATAGACAGGTAACTTTGCATAATTATATTTACAATGGTAGCACTTCCCAACTAGCAGAACTGCTTTGAATATTTACAACTTCTGAGTACAAAAGCTTCTGAGCACAAACTCCCAGACACCGAAAATGTATCTCTTTTGTTACAGTGTTAAGGAATGCCTTCATAAATATACAACTAGCCAGAATATTAAGTGACAAAACAGACCTGCCCTGAACTGCGCATTAACTGGCAGGGATACACTCTTAATGATGTGTTAATACAGGAGATGGCCACTTAATGCCTTCCCTGATCTCGTCCTGAACTTTTCAATGAGCACCAATTAACATGAACAATCATCTATTGTCATTCCCTGTATTGTTTTAATGGTACACAATCAGAATGTCCCACACCCAACAATTGGTTTGATGACCCCAAAGTGTCAGTTAAAGTTAAATTGTGAACAGGTTTTATTTCCTGAAGTTACACACACAAAATGCTGGAGGAAGTCATAGCAGTCCTGATGAAGGGTCTGGGCCCAAAATGTCGACTGTTTCCCTCCAGGGATACTGCCTGACTGCTGAGTTCCTCCAGCATTTTATGTGTGTTGCTCAAGATTTCCAGATTCTGCAGTCTCTCATGTATCTCCATTTTATTTCCTGAAGACTGGTTCTGCAGTCTCTCGTGTCCTCATTTTAATTAATATCTCCTATCCGTAACTTCATAACTCCAGAATAATCGTGAACAACAACTACACACTGGCATTTATATGACTATCTGGAAAATCCTCCAAGTTTATAGCTTTTACAAACACAGGCCAAATTTTCCCCAGCCATTTATTGCCCTATTCTTCTCAAGCAGTCTATCAGGATAGCATCCAATCTAGTTTTGTGGGTTCTGAGGTGGTTAATGTGGGAACCACGGAATCTTCTGTAGACGTGGCAGGTGGGTGGGCAACTTATGAGAAAGTATGCTTCTCCTTCCACTTATACCAGGCTTCAGTGTGCAAGCAATGCATGGTCTTGAGGTTCTCAATACTATTCCAAATGCTTCTTCTCCACTTTGAGCAGTCATAGGCTAGAAATTCCAGAAGTCAGTGGGAATGTTATATTTTTTTCAAGGAAGCTTTCAGCACATCCTTGAATCTTTGCCTCTGTCCACCTGGTAATCTCTTCCTATGGCAGTGGTGGGAGTAGAGTGTCTGCTTAAGGAGTCTGATGTAAGGCATGCGAAAGATATAGCCTGCCCAACCAAAATGACTGAGTGTACCTAGGGTCTCAATATTGGGGATGTTGGCCCTGGAGAGGAGATTTATATTGATTTATTTAACCTTCCATTGAATTTGGAGTTTTTTGGTGAGTCAACTTTGGTGATATATGTACAGGGCCTTGAGATGCTTGCCGCAGGTAGTGCAGGTCTCAAAAGTTTATTGGAGGACATGGATCACCGTTGCCCAGCAGACTACAAATTTTGTGCCAGGATTGAGGTCTTGAATTTTAAATGCCCCCAAATGCAAAGCCAGTGCTGGTGCATTTGAAGGCTGTGTGAATTTCATTTTCAATGCTTGCCTTCTCTGAGAGGTGACTCCTGAGATATTAGAAGTGGTCTACATTTACACGGTTTCACTGGGAACCTTTCTGGTCAAAGAGCAGTGTGTGCAGTAGGAGTTGGTAGAGAATCTTTGTCTTAACAATCCATTTGGTAAGCATTAGTGCTGGAAGAAGTCATCCACAATGGTATCAAACAACTGTTACTCAACAAAAACAAAGCTCAGTATTGTTCGGATGAGGCTCTGCTGGGCTGCCTCCATACCAGACCTTGGCATAGCTTTGCTCAGAAATTAACAAGAACTCAATTCCAAAGATCAAGATAGTTGACGGTGTTTGTTGTCAAGATAGCTTTTGAATGACTGTGGTATCGGAGAGGCCAGGTAACAGTTAAGATGAGATAAGATATCTTTATTAGTCACATGTACATCGAAACACACAGTGAAATGCATCTTTTGCGTAGTGTTCTTGGGGGCAGCTCACAAGTGTCGCGACGCTTCCGGCACCAACATAGCATGCCCACAACTTCCAAACCCGTATGTCTTTGGTGTAGTGGAAATTAACTCGTGGCTGGAGTCATATCCGCATAAAGAAGAGCCCAAAACACGAGAGGGCACTCTCCTAGGCCCAACTGTATAAGATCTTCTTTGAAACTTCACCCAACCATAAAGTTAGATGTAGATTATTTTGTTGATAATTGAACATCATGGGCACATCCCTCCCCACCATCGTTTGTATCCTACAGGAGGCGCTGCCTCGACAAGGCAGCATCTATTGTCGAAGATCCTCACCATCCAAGCCATGCCATCTTTTTGCAGCTAGAATTGGGCAGAGGGTACAGAAGCCTGAAATCCCAACCACCAGGTTCAAGAACAGCTACTTCCCTTCAACCATTCGTCCATGAACCAACTGGCAAAATCCTAATCACCATAGCTGAGCAACACTATGACCACTTTCACCACTTTGCACTAAAATTGACTTTTTTTTGTTCTAATTGTGTTCTTTCTTGTAAAAGTTGTGTTTTATTTATGATTTTCTTGTGAATGCTGCTTATATGATGCTATTTGCTTGTGATGCTGCTGCATGTAAGATTTTCATTGCACCTGTGCATACATGTACTTGTGCATATGACAACAAACTCGACTTTGATTTTGAACAGTATTCAACTCCAATTTTAATGCCCCAGATAACAAATCAAACTTGAGGTTAATATGTAGTGCATTACCACAAGTGAGTCACACATGTAAGACCATTACTACATGCACTAATAACAAACATGCCTGCTTCCTCTAATGGTTTGGATTGAATTGGCCTAGTCCCTCCATCTGGACTTGCTGCCAGACATCCACTCAAACTTGCACTTTCTTGGGCCATGCACAGAGGGCCAATCTCACTGTATCCCAGAGTCTGGTTACATTTTCTATAACCGGTATGGCTCGGGTGGACATTGTTGACTGTAAATGTTATAAATAATATTAATAATTTTTTTTAAGTCTCCAATTTTCAGGAATACAATTTTCAGAAAAGCAATGAGAAATCCTGAAGATTTTGTGAATGAGATTAACCAAAACACAGAAGTAAACCAAAGTAATTTTTAAAAGGTAAGTAATATTCTCCTTTGTCTCATAAATCTTTCTCCTATGCCAGGATCTCTTATAAAGGAAATATATGTAACAATAAAAGGACCCATAACAATGATCCTTCCATAATGATCAGCATGCATAGCAGATGAATTAACAAGTCCCTGTGGTAACAAAAAGAGATAAAGGAAATTCATCATTGGTAATGCTCATCATATTTTAGAACCATAGAACAATACAGCACAATACAGGCCCTTTGGCCCACCATGTTTGTGCTGACCTTTAACCACGCCTAAGACTATCTAACCCCTTCCTCTCACATATCCCCCTATTTTAAATGCCTCCATATGCTTATCTAACAATCCCTTGAACTTGACCAACGTATCTGCCTTCCACCACTACCCCAGGCAGCACATTTCATCCACCAACCACTGCCTGGTTGAAAAACCTCCCTCTGATATCTCCCTTGAACCTCCCACCCATTACCTTAAAGCCATGACCTCTTGTATTGAGCATTGGTGCCCTGGGAAAGAGGCGCTGGCTGTCTACTCTATCTATTCCTCTTAATATTTTGTTATACCTCTATCATGTCTCCCCTCATCCTCCTTCTCTCCAAAGAGTAAAGCCCTAGGTCCCTTAGTCTCTCCTCGTAATCCATACTCTCCAATCCAGGCAGCATCTGGTAAATCTCCTCTGTACCCTTTCCAACGCTTCCACATCCTTCCTATAATGAGGTGACCAGAACTGGACACAGTACTCCAAGTGTGGTCAAACCAGAGTTTTGTGGAGCTGCATCATTACTTCGCAGCTCTTAAACTCAATCCCACGATTTATAAAAGCTAACATCCCATAAGCTTTCTTAACTACCCTATCCACCTGTGACGCAACTTTCAGTGATCTGTGGATATGAACCCTCAGGTCCCTCTGCTCCTCCACACTACCCAGAATCCTGCCATTAACCTTGTACTCTGCCTTGGAGTTTGTCCTTCCAAAGTGTACCACCTCACACTTCTCCGGATTGAACTCCATCTGCCACTTCTCAGCCCAGCTGTGCATCCTATCAATATCCCTCTGCAAGCTTTGACAGTCCTCCACGCTATCCACAACACCACCGATCTTTGTGTCGTCTGCAAAATTGCTAACCCACCCTTCTACCCCCTCATCCAAGTCGTTAATAAATATCACAAAAAGTAGAGGTCCCAGAACCAATCCTCGTGAGGCACCTCGAGTCACAGCCCTCAAATCTGAATGCACTCCCTCCACCACAACCCTCTGCTTTCTACAGGCAAGCCAATTCTGAATCCACATGGCCAACCCTCCCTTGATCCCATGCCCTCTGACCTTCTGAAGAAGCCTACCATATGGAACCTTGTCAAACGCCGTACAAAAATCCATGTAGACCACATCTACTGCACTACGCTCATCAATCTTCCTGGTCATTTCCTCAAAGAACCCTATCAGGCTTGTGAGATTTCCCTTCACAAAGCCATGCTGGCTGTCCCTAATCAGTCCATGATTCTCTAAATGCCCATAGATCCTATCTCTAAGAATCCTTACCAACAGCTTGCCCACCACAGACGTAAGGCTCACTGGTCTGTAATTCCCTGGACTATCCCTACTACCTTTTTTGAATAAGGGGGCAACATCTGCCACCCTCCAATCCTCCGGTACCATTCCCGTGGACAACGAGGACTCAAAGATCCTAGCCAACAGTTCAGCAATCTCCTCCCTCGCCTCGCGGAGCAGCCTGGGGAATATTCTGTCAGGCCCCGGGGACTTATCTGTCCCAGTATTTTCTAACAGCTCCAACACATCTTCTCTCGTTATCTACATGCTCCAGAACATTCACCTTACCAGCACTGTCATCTGCGTCATCAAGGCCTCTCTGGTTGGTAAATAATGAAGAGAAGTATTCATTGAGAATCTCACCCACTTACACAGTTTCCAGGCACATCTTCCCACCTCTGACTCTAATCGGTCCTACCTTTACTCAAGTCATCCTTCTGCTCTTCACGTCCGTGAAAAAAGCCTTGGGATTCTCCTTAACCCTACTTGCCAAAGCCTTTTCATGTCCCCTTCTTGTTCTCCTCAGCCCCTTCTTAAGTTCCTTCCTTGCTACCCTATATTCCTCATGAGCCCTATCTGATCCTTGCTGCTTACACCTTATGTATGCTGCCTTCTTCTTCCCAACTAGTTGTTCCACCTCTCTTGTCACCCTTGGTCCCTTCACCCTGCCATTCTTTCTCTGCCTTACCAGGACAAATTTATCCCTAACATCCTGCAAGAGATCCCTGAAAAATGACCACATCTCCATAGTACATTTCCCTTCAAAAATGTCATCCTAATTTACACTCTCAAGTCCTAGCCTTATAGCCTCATAATTTGCCCTCATTTTCATACAGTCTTTCTCAAAAGTTATTCACTTGTGTCGTGGCATAGTGTTGATTACTAAAAATTAGGTCAAACTTACTGGAATTATAGGTTTATAGAACATAGAACAGTACAGCACTGGACAGGCCATTCAGCCCACGATGTTGTGCCGATCTTGATGCCAATTCATAATAAATGTCCTCCTCCTGTGTATCATCCATATCCCTCCAATCCCTTCATATTCCTGTGTCTATCTAAAAGCCTCTTAAACTCCACCAAACTGCTTGCTTCCACTACTACCCCTGGTAACCTATTCCAGGCACCTACCACTCTCTGCGTAAAAAACTTGCCCCTCACATCGCCTCTAAACATCCCCCCCCCAACCTTAAAAACATGTCCACTGGCGTTTGACATTTCTACCCTGGAGAAAAGATTCTGACTGTCTACCCTGTCTATGCCTCTCATAATTTTAAAAACCTCCATCAGGTTTCCCCTCATCCTTCGATGCTCTATGAAGAACAATCCAAGTTTGTTACAGCTCATACCCTTTCCTTATAGCTCATACCTTCTAATCCAAGCAGCATCATGGTAAACCTCCTCTGCACAGTCTCCACATCCTTCCTATAAAGGGGTGACCAGAACTGCACGCAATACTCGAAAGTGTGGTCTGACTAAAGTCTTTTGTAGCTGCAGCATGACTTCCTTTGGCATAGTCAAATGGCAGAAAGTCCTGGGTGAAGCACAAATTAGAACTGAGGAGGAACAATTATTGATGAAAAGTTAGGAGAAAAATGTTGCTGACAGAAGATCAGGATAAGTTCCCCCTTGGCTAAAGAACCATGAGATTCATATCCCAGAAGTACTGCTTTAAAATGGATATATTAGTTTCATTTACAGGTTGTAGGCATCATTGCTAAAATTGGCATTTATTGCCCATTCCTCATTCCTCATTCCTGAACTGGGTGGTTTAATTGGTCATTTCAGATGGCAATCGAGAGGTGATTTAGCAAAAAATAACATATGGAGGGTGTTTAAAGACCAACTGTACAGAGTACAAGACAGGTATGTTCCAGTGAGAAATAAGGACAAGCACAAGGATGGCAAGGTAGGGGAATCTTGGATGACAAGGGAAGTGGTAAATTTTGTCAAGAAGAAAAAAGGCGTATGTAAGGTTTAGGAAGCTAAAATCAAACAAACCCCTTGAGTATCATAAAGAAGCCAGAAAATAACTCAAGAAGGGAATTAGGAGAGATCACAAGATCACAAGACAAAGGAGCAGAAGTAGGCCATTCGGCCAATCGAGTCTGCTCCATGAGCTAAACTAATAGCATTCCTATCTAGCCCCAATTTCCGGCCTTATCCCCCTATCCCTTGATACCTTGACTAATTAGATACCTATCAATCTCCTCCTCAAACGTTTACATGAACATTCTTTTATTTTTAAAACCCTCCAGTGAAGTAATAGTAATGGATGGCTCTGGGTGTGAGGTCACCTTGGAAGTGGCCAAGAAGTGTTTATGCAGCACAGCTACTGTCAATTGTTTGAGCCCACCAAGATCAAATTTAACCAACAGTTATGTTTTTTAATGAGTTTGGCACATTTCTTATCCAGCTGTTGGGCATGAAATCCTGCTCCTGATTAAATGATATTTCAAATTTGGTAGTCCAAGGAAAGCGCTCTTTTTATTTCTCCTGGATTAACATGTTGTGAGCACCCTCTGTCGACATTTCATTTTCAGGTAAAGTGGTATGGAATAATTAGAAGCATTAAAAGAAAAGTCTATGGGAAGTATTCTCTTTGTTGACATGTTATTGCCATTGACAGCTTAAGAAATGAAAGTTTAAAATTTAAAACAGTTTATAAAATTGCTAAAGTTTTAATGATTTATTGTACAGCCTATTTTAAAAGAAGCTTATCTTACACAATATATTTGTTCCAAAAGAAATTTGGAGATAGGTGAAACTGCCTATGAATAGTGTCGATAATATCCAAATTATTGACATTATGTCATCACGAGCTAGAGCTTTTCTGATATTTTGTCTTTGATTTATTTATTTTGTGCCAATGTGTTATGGACTTGTTGACACTCCTGTGTTTCTGTTAAGGGAAACAGAAACAAAATTAAACTCAATATTGCGTTAAGATGCAAGATTTATTTTTTAAAAGCATCTTTCTCGTTACTCTTTCACATACACACACACGAGTTTTGATGACTCCAGAATGTGGTTGTCTTGCCAATGGGGACATAGTTTAAACTTTGTTCTCCATCCTTGCGTTGCTGCTAGGCCAACATCTACCTCTCATTTTCCAAATGCAAGATGCAATGTTTCACAGTGTTAAATGTTAAGAAATTAGTATATGTAAATCACATACACAGTGGTTCCCACAGCTAATTTCTACTGGTGACCAAATGAACATGAACATGATAGTCTGAAAACAGTTACCTCTTCTTTCTCCCTCACAAATTAGCATGGCCAGGACCATTACCTTGGAACTTGAAGGAACTAGATCTGTAGTTGGCATAGGCTGCAGTAGTCTAGACTTTATTATTCTTAATTATAATAGTTTGCAGTTTCTGAAGAAGAATCTGAGTACTGGAAAATGTTAAAGGTAAGCATTCTGGTCATTCTTTTGATTGAAGGGACTTGGGCCACATTTATGACATAACTCCTTTAACATGGAAACCATTTTCTGCTACATTATGAGCCAAAATTGATGCCAAACTGACAGAATGATGCTCAACTAACATATGGTATTATAATTACATAGCCCATAATGTGTTAAGTTAATGTGTAGGCAGGGTCTGCCAACATCAAACTATGCATAATTAGGGCAATGCCCATCTTACTATTATCAACTGATAGATTTAAATAATGAACATATATTGCATACTCCCATCATAATTTCAATTATGCTTAGTTTGCCCTTTTCTGTTCTCTGCACTTTGGACTCTTTATGGTGTTTATGACTGTAATAAATAAAAAAATGTCAGATAACTTGGAGAAACGCACCACTTGGCATTATCCAAGCTAATTGATGGCGTCTTGTTCTCCTGCCAAAAAGTTCTTTAAATAGGTCAGAGTCCATAAGAACATTTTCTTCCAATGAAATCAAATAAATCTGTTTGATGTAATAGGAAGAATTAAGAATTAATGCTGAATTTAACTCATTCACCTTGTGGGAGTTGGACCACATGTCTGGAACAATATGTAATTACTACCTTGATCCTGTCCGATGTTCATAATCATCACCAGGGCAGCCCAGCATGTGCTTGGAGCAGGTGGAGCCTCAGTGAAGCATTTAAATTAAAATCCTGTGATGTCAATTTGCAGCAAAAAAGCAGTGCACAACAGTGTTGGACTAGCTTGGTACAATTATGCAGTATGTGTGATATCACAGTTAGAAGTGCTGAAATTATTAATATCAGTGTTTCATACATTGGGGGAGGCTGGGATCGGATGGGATTGTGGGCAGGTGTAATTTAGAGACAGTAACACAACTTCCTCACCCCTGCTGTCTCAGTCACATTGCGTAAGTACTTGCGGAACTTAAGCCATGCTCTGGATGGGCTGTGGGCATAGATGTTATCTGCTACCAGATCTGACATAACATTTATTTGGGTAACTTCCTGCCTGGCAAAAGAAACTGTGTACGTCCTTCTGCAGTCATCTGCTCCATGAACATCTCAGCCAGAGGAGCTCAGAATTAAGATATCTTGTGAAATTATTACAATGGAAAGAAAAGTTGCGTGCACTGTGAAATGGACAGTCAATTCCTTTTGTACTGTTCGGCATTTTCATTAAAGATCAATTTTGTCTCATTCAAGCTATAATTTGGAGGGTGTGCAGCTTGTAAGTGAGGCTTGAGCAAATTGGAATCAGAACAGTAACATTGGTCAAGCAACATGATCACCTGAAGAATGCCTGCAATGAAAGAAAATGTTTCAAAAATACAAAAAAAATGCAAATAAGTCCTGAACCAGTCACTCTGCAATATTTTGATAAGTATATGCAATATAAAACTTGCAGCATACTTCTGTCCCCGGTATACAGGAAATTACATCAATACCAGACAAATCTGTATGCGTTATGTTGGTTTTATTGAACTGGCATAGTGATGTGGGATGAATTAACTCTACTTTGCATTTATATTTTAAGTCATTTGTTGAAATCTTGCTTAGAAATGTTCTGACATCTGATATAAAGGCAAACTGAAGAAGTCTAATGACTAAAATCTATACAAAGAAAGTTGATGATAAACATAGCGACTATTTTCCATGATGTATTTCCTTGACTGTATTCCATCATAAACCTGAGTGATCATTTAATCACATAATTTTTAATGTTTGTTAATTAATTATTGGATTATATTGACAAAGGAAAATAATCTCACTCTGGAAATTCTACACAGTTACACCACTTAATGAAAACTAATTTGTACCATCTTCACTTGCTGCACCTTACTTCCACCTTCAGGTTAGAAATGAGACCATTTGCAACAAGTGAAACAGCCCATTCAGCAAGACTTAGACAATATCCAGGGATAGGCAGATAAGTGGCAGGTAACATTTGCCCCACAGACATGCCAGGCAAGGACCATCACCACCAAGAAAGAATCTAACAACAGGGCTGAATATTCAGTGGCATTGCCTTTGCTGGGTCCTATCCATCAATATTCTGGAGGGTTACCATTGACCAGAAATGCAGCTGGGCCAGCTGCATAAATACTGTGACCACAAGTGAAGGTCACAGACTGGGATTCCTGTTGCAAATGATCACCTCCTGACACCTCAAAACCTTTCCATCATCTCCAAAACGCAAGTGAGGAGTGTGATGGAATGCTTTCCATTTGCCTGCATGAGTGCAGCTCCAACTACTCTCAAAACATTTGACACCATACAGAAAAAAGCAGACTGCTTGATTAAGACAGCGGATGCAGTGTGTACCATATACCAACTACACTGCAGTTACTGACCCAGGCTATCCTGACAGCACATCCCAAACCTACAACCTCTGTCAACAAGGACAAGGGCTTCAGGTGCAGATGCATGGGAAAAATACAACTTGCATTTTCCCCTCCAAGTCAAGCACCATCCTGACTTGGAAATAGATGGCTGTGCTTTCATTGTCATTAAACCTAAATCTTGCAACACCTTTCTAAGCTGTTTCTTTTTAAAATCTTTATTTACAGCACGGTAACAGGCCCTTCCGGCCCAACGAGTCTGCACCGCCCACTTAAACCCATGTTAACCTACCTGTACATCTTTGGAATGTGGGAGGAAACCAGAGCACCTGGAGGAAACTCACGCAGTCACGGGGAGAACGTACAAACTCATTACAGACAGCGACGGGAATTGAACCCCAATCGCTGGCAGTGTAATAGCGTCACATTAACTGCTACGCTACCGTGCCACGTTTTGTTGGAGTACTACTTTGTCACTGCCTTCTCAAGGACATATAGGGATGGGCAATAAGGAAGGTCAAAAAATTGAATATTGTTTTTATTATTTTAAAATTCCTTATATTTTGTACCATTCAGGTAAAGGAACTGTAATGCATAACCTTTAAATGCCAGATGGTTTGCTAAGCAGTAATCATACCTTGTTGCACCAATAGATCTCACTTTTGCCTTATGTAACAAAGTGCTAGATTTCCAGAATATTTTGTAGTGAGACTAGTTCCTATATGGCTTCAATTCATAACAGTTGCAGTGATTTTCCCTTGATTGTAGCAAGGAGGCAATAAACTGCACAGCTAACAGAGGCACATCAAATCCCTGGGGCAGCAGCCTTAGGGTTTCTGCATTAAACTGTGTATACATTGTAATCTGTAGTTGCCACCAATTTAATCTACCTATATTTTTTTCCCTGTAGGCAGCTGAGAGACCCAAATTTTGAAGTACAAGTGCATTATGACAATTTCCAGCACATTTGCGACGATCCTTTGTATGCTGTCACATATCACTTATACATTCAGACAATGGAAGCCATTTGTGATGGAGATTATTTGCAAAGATTCACAAAACAATGTGACTACCAACTATTACACCTTCGATCTTAGAGAACCCACAAAGCCCATAAAATTCATATAAAAAGAAGCTCTTTCTTTGTGCTATCTTGCTACAATACAATGGTTAACCAACTGGATCGTTCCAGATCCAGCCGTTGCCTAGACTCAGCATATGCTTGGCTGGACTGACCTTTACTGGATTTGGAGGGCCAGATGAGCTGCCCTTTGTGCCGAAGAGGAGCAGGCTCTGGATAATGAGTCCTGCAGGTCCTTGCCATCCACCCCCACAGAGATATTTAAAAACTATTCAAATATATGTGTATAACTAAAAAGGAAAAAAAAACATATAACTTACAATTCATTTAAAACATTAAAATAAAGTGAAATGAATGGTGTTGCCATTTCCTTTCCAGTCTTCCCTGGCCTGTAGCTGTGGGCCCAGATGTGGTGCATCTCGTCCCTCTACTCTGCACATCAGTGCTCTGCCACTGGGTTCAGGGATACCTGTAGCTCATCTTGAACATGCGCATTTTACTGAGCATGCATGCAAGTCAAAGATGTGCTTATGGTTGAACAGCTGACAACCGGCAGTTCCTTACAGAACAGCTGGCCATCAGCAACTTCGATTTGGCCTAGTAATTCTCCAGCATTCTTCCAAAGCTTGTCATTCACCTGATGAATGCATGAAGTCTGGCTATTATTAGAATTTCTGCCTGGAATGAAGCAATGCCATAAAAGCTCAGTATAATCATCCCTTTCATAGCCAAAGAGGGAGTTGTGCAGCCAGATGACCTTGGCTGCAGTTCTTTGTGCACTATTGTCTTAGATGAAGCACATTCTGCTTGCACACATAACTTCCCTAAGATTCTCATGTGAATCTTGTTATTTGCATATTCTAAGGAGACAATGATAAGCAGTGAAGTTCAATCTCCTGGAATTACTTGCTCTGTTCTGTGATGCTTATTCCTCAGCTCATGAAGAAGTGCATGCCAATGGACAACACCATACACTCCCCTGTGATAGCCTCAGGCTGGTTGCCATGTGCAGACAGAAACAAGTTCAAATCTGTTCAGGCAGAGTACTACCCCTCCCTAAAAAAACACACACACACACAACAAAAAGTTGTTTCCAGCTGTGTTGACCTCTGCAGAGATGTTCATATCCTTTGGTTTCACAAATTTCTCACTTGGTCTTTGTCAGTTGATTCTGGTGGTAGTTGTCCTTTTCAGTTCGGAAGATAACTACTTAGCAGTACAAGTGCAAAAGCAGAAGATTTGTTCATGTTGTATCGCTGGTCCATATTGTATAACAGGCAAAAAGTTTCTTTAGATTTAGCAGACAGATCAGGGGAGAAAGAAAACGTAATTAAAATTTAGTGGTAACACAGTGTGGAATATGGCTTCTGCCTTGTTATCCTGATTACAAACTGAAAGTATGCAAATAACTGGAAGAAATTTTTATTCTATGGTATTATGACAGTGTCATCAGCATTAATTAACAAAAAGAAGCAATAATTTTTTTGTTGTATAATAAAATATTGACAATGTTGACAACCTGCCAACTCCCAACCATAAGAGCTGCAGATAGTCCTTGGTGAATGGGCTGCTCTGAAGTCTATTGTCATTGGCACCTGCAGAAAGATTCTTGGATTCTAGTTGATTCGAATGATCAGGAGGTCAAGGACCTGATGAACTGCAAGTGCAATTTATTCTTTGATTAGGAGTTCTAGCTTAATTCAAGGAAAGAAAAACAGCTCTACAAGCAACTGGAGGCAGAGATCCAGTACAATACTCAGGACCTTAGTAACACACAGTGGATGAAGAGAGTGCAAGAGGCTCAGCAACTTGCTGTCAGCTGTGACGTGTGGCTCCTTCAGTGATGTACTGACCCAGTACCCATGGCTTCACCTGGTGAGAACCAGGAATGGGGGTGGGGGGGGGGTGGGGGGTGGCGAACAGGACACGGGCGAATTCATCAGGGACAGAGAGATGGTCAAAACCCATTGAAAGGAACACTTTGAAGACTTCCCTAACCAGTATTTGTTCTAGATGCTTCTGAAATCTGGATTGCCCACAACAGGCACCTCAAGACACTGGAAAAATACCACTAATGCTGTCACCACAAAACCCTCCAAATTCACTGTGAATCATTGTCAGTGTCTGCTCCCAGGCCAACATTGAGGCCCTAGTTACTCTCAGTCAGTTACGTTGAGCAGGCAACATCGTTCACATGCTTAACGTAAGACTTCCGAAACAAACACTCTGTTCTGCGCCCTGTTATCGGGGTGATTACTAGGCAGACAGAGAAAAATATTCAAGGATATGCTCAATACTTCTGTGAAGATGTGTAACATCCCCACTGACTCCTGGGAACCTTTGGTCTATTGGTGCTCAAAGTGAAGAAGGAAGCATTTGGGATGGCATTCAGAACAGAGTCCCTACAGCAGGAACACAGAGAAGCCATGCCTAAGGAGCACATCACCCTACAAACCCACCTTATCAGGCATCTCCAGCCTCAGTTTGGATAATCTGCTGCTCCCACACTGGTCTCATCAGTCACCTCAGAACCCACAAAACCAGAGTAGAAACAAGTCATCCTCAGTCCCAAGGGAGTGCAAAAGAAGTTTCCATCATAGTATAAAGGTACTATTTTCTCTCTTCCATAGGAAATTACCATCAAACAGTGGAAATGATTTAAGGATGGGCTGAAAGCCTCTGTGAAGAAATGGGAATCACTGGCCCATGGCTGCTCAAACGGCGAAGAAACATTTAAGATGCTATTGAGAACCTCAAACAAAGCATTGGGAACATACAGAGATGCTGATGAGGGAGCACCTCACCTGCCCATTCCATTGGGCATCTCTTGTCCCATCTGTGGAAAAATCTGTGGTTCCGACATTGGCCTCATTAGCCACCTGAACAGCATCAAAACTGGAAGCAATTAATCTTCAATCCTGGGGAACCAACAAAGTAGGAGAATCCTTTTTCAGGAGGGGTTGCAGATGAAAATCCAAACATTGAACTTTAACAATGGGACAATATGCTCTGTTTTAATTATCACTATTCCACGTCTCTGAAATATGGAAGAAAAACAGAGTAGAAACAACTATTAATAGAATTGGAAATGTGGATGTCAGCCACTAAGAGCATTCACATTTTTGTGGAACACCAGCAAAACAGCAACTGGCTTCTTTATGTTCTTACATAGCTGAGCACTCTGTATAAAATTTACTTTTTCATCTCACTGCAATAAGATTCTCTCTGTCCTAAAATAAATTGTTTTTATTGCTTTACTTCTTTTGGAGATTTTTCTTGTGGTGCTGCTTTAAAAAAATACTTGCTATACTTTTAACTACTGTTAACTACTCTTTCCCAGCCTAAAACATGCTGTCTTTAAATTTCAAAAAAAAAGTGTAGTTTCTGAGTCTTTCTTTTCCAAAACCCATTGTTGAACTAACTTTTATTTAAATTGCCCCTGTGATGTGGCTCTTTTTCTTTATACTGTATGTCCTTTTTTTTATTCAAAAACACTTTTTTTGCATTTTTACAGCACAATACTTTTGATTTCAAATTGTGCAATTCTGTTGTGTTCTTTATAAAATGTTTTTTCTTAAATTATACTGCCTTTTTCAGAAAGCACTAGTTGTCTTACTTTTTCATACCTCCATTTTGTTGATTTTTAATCTCAGGCATTCACAGCTTGAATTCTGCTCCATTTTTATTTTGGAAAGTAAACCCAGTGACCTTACTTCTTTAAGAAAGAACTCACTTCTGTCCTTTTCTTCCACTGCCTTGACTGAATAACATAAAGTTTGAGTCTTATGTCTTTTGAAAAACAAAGAATGTGAACAACACTGCACCAAATTGTCTAACATTGCAGTTACAATTAATTGCCCAGCTTCTTGATGCAACTCTTACATGAAAACTTGGAATAGCTGATCATAGATCACAAAACAATTGACTGATTAAAAATAAGTGGTCTTATTACTGCAACTGTCAGTATTCATGGTATTTAAGGACAGGCACGGTAGTGTAGCGGTTAGCGTAACGTTTACAGTACCAGCGACCCAGGTTCAATTCAAGCCGCTGTTCTGTAAGGAGTTTATACGTTCTCCCCCATGTCTGCTTGGGTTTCCTCTGGGTGCTCTGGTTTCCTCCCACATTCCAAAGATGTAGGGGTTAGGAAGTTGTGGGCATGCTATGTTGGCAACCGGAAGCATGGTGATACTTGCAGGCTGCCCCCAGACACACTCTACACAAAAGAGGTATCTCACTGTGTGTTTCGATGTACAGTGTAACTAATAAGAGATATCTTATCTTCATTGCAGGCAAAGAGTTATCAAGATAGGAACTGTGATGCTTCAACTATGTTAATAAACCATGCTTATTTAAAAAACAGATTCAAGAAAGCATAGGTAAATCAGAAGTAAAATTTGCATATGAATACCCCAAGCTCTCACTATAGCACAATATTAGCAGAGACTCTACTTATTTCTGATTATCTTCAAAATCCAGTAGGAAGAAGTTGCCTATCAGCAACCACTTATTTATATAGTTCCTTTTAGAAATTGTATAAGGCAATTCTCATGAATAAATATCAAACAGAATTTGTTATCCAAGAACATATTAGGAAGGGTGATCAAAGCTTGGTCTAAGAAGTATCTGCACACTGCCTGATACAGCCACACATGAAGGTGGTCATCAGGATGAGGGCAACGTTGGGTACACTTTTGGCCCCATTCACTGGGGACTTGTGCATCGTGACCCACCAGACTTGTCCATCTTGGACCCCCAGATAAACTGGGAGACGTCCGGGTTGTTACCGAGGTGGAGGAGTGGGGAACAGGCCACATCTGCGCCAAGTACAGCAGCCCTGAGAGCGTATCGCACCTGTTCCCCAGTTATTGACAGAGAAACGCCGATTCCACAGACCCAATTTTTGTTTTACCTTCCCAATCCACTCCATCCATTCTTGTTACACACCTCAGCCCCTCTGAACCAGACCCCAATATCTTCAGGTAGTCTGCTGACCGTGAAGGGGACATTGGATCAGTCGGGCCAGTTACCGAAGAGCAAGGCCTCGTTCTTCCTGCAGTTGACACTGGGCCCCGATGGCCAAAAACTGGTCACAGACGTTGGTCAATCTGCGTACTGCCTATGGATCTGAGCAGAAGACAGCGAGCATTGTCCATATACAGAGAGGTTTTGACTTGCGTGCCTCCACTGCCTGGCAACGTCACCCCCGCTTATGTTGTTGTCCGTTCTGATGGATTTGGCAAAGGGTCCTATGGCAGGCACACAAAACAAGACAGGGGAGAATGGACAACCCTGCCTGACTCCAGACTTGAATGGGGAAACTATCTGTTTTCCCACCCATTGATTTGGACTTGCACTACAGATATATTTGTACAGCAGTTGGGCCCAATTTCTGACTCCCTCTCCAAAAACCCATTTTGGAGAGCACGTCCATCATGTACGTGTGTGATATCCTGTCAAAGGTCTTCTCCTGGTCCAAAGCTGACAGGCAGGCACCCACCTTTCTGTCCTGCATGTAGGCGGTGGTATCCCAAAGCAGTGCAAGGCTATCAGAGTTTTCCAACATGCCACCATCATCAGCGCCTATGCTCCAACTCTGGACACTGAAGATGAAGTAAAGATGAACTTCTACGCCCAACTTGACAACATCCTTTCCTCTGTTCCCAATAATGACAAGATCATTCTCTTGGGAGACTTCAATGCTAGAGTCGGGAAAGATCATAAGCTCTGGACTGGAATAATAAGAAAGGAAGGAGTTGGCAAGGTCAATGCCAGTGGAACACTCCTCCTCACCAAATGTGCTGAACACAACCTGGTGATTACAAACACACTATTTCGCCAGAAAAACAGGCACAAAGTCTCCTGGCAGCATCCACACTCCAAACACTGGCACCTCATCGACTACATCATCGTACGATCTCGGGACCAACAAGATGTACTGATAACAAGCAAAGATGCCGTCTGGAGCTATGCTCCTGGTAGGGTCACCCATGGCGGTAAGGTCAATGGTGAGTTCCCCTGACAAAGAACAATCCAATAAAGACCTCAACGGTGGAACAGGTGGACGAAGTTACTTGAACTCAACGGCTGAGAAGGCGGAGAGCCGAGTACAACTCTGCCGGTAAGTCATCGCTTCCAGGAGTTTTATTTGTGCCGAGGGAATGGATGAAGCAGTCAGCTCCTCCAGGGTTAGTGGCTGATCCAGACTCTCTTGCTTGCTATCATCATCGAGACCAACATAGAAGGATCTCAGTATGTCTGTCTGTGAGGATACTGCTGAGCCATCCGCTTCTACTCTAGAGGCTGTGGTCAAAGAAGCCAGCTTTAAGGAATGTTAGGTGAATCTGTTTAGGGAAGTTATTCCAGAGCTGCAGGAATCCCATCAGTGATGGCCAATCAAAGGTCTAGAACTGGAAGAGTGCAGGGATTATAGCGCTGGAGGAGGACAGGAGAGTTGTTCCATGGACACATTTGAAAGTAAGGCTGGGGATTTTAAAATAAATGCATTGCTGGAGTTGAAGGGCAGCAAGAACAGGAACAATGGGTGAATGGGATAGTGCTACTTAGCTTGTGAGCAGCAGAGTTTTGGGTGAGCTTGCTTCCTGAGATCACAGGCCGGAAGAGGAATAATCAAGTATACAAATTAGAAAAGACATAGATGAAGTTTCGACAAGAGATGAGCTGTGAGTGGTGGAGATGATTATATAAAGATGGAAGTAGCCGGAAGTAGCCAGAGGGGATATGGGTCAGACACACATACCAGTGTCCAGATAGGGTGCTAAGAATTCTGTCTGGTTTGAACCTTAGGGACCAAGGAGAGAGATGGAACAAAAACAGAAATGCAGGAAGAACTCAGCCAGTTAAGGCAGCATCTGTGAAAAGAGAAAGCAGTTAACATTTTGGATTAGTGACCCTTCCTCAGAACCTAGTTACTGCTTAAGTGGCTGAGTTCTTACCGCATTTCTGTTGTTTCAGATTCCAGCATCTGCACGTTTGTTTGTTTCCAAGGAGAGAGATGGAATGCGTGACACAAGGAGTTGAAGTTTTTAGCAGGAAACGAAAGACAATGGCTCTGGCAGTTGGAGGGAAATTCTCCTCATCATCACTGGACATAAAAGAAACAGCAATGACAATTTAGAAGCAGTAGAGTTGTTGAGAGGAGTGTGCTTAGAAAATTCATCCCTGGTCAGCAGTGCTAAATGCACCATATACTAGTGTCAGTTAGTTTCATTGCAAACACTGCCACTGACTGAGGATGAATTTGTAGACAGCGATGCTTTATGCTTCTCATCATGTTCCTCCTCTCCAGCTCTCTTTTTGTTGTAGTAGTTTGACAGGAAGAAAGGACGCATGTTTTAAGAGTACAGATAGAAAGATAGCCATAGGGCACAAGATATTGTTTTCTTTGTCCACCTTAATCACAGGTCAAGCCAATCTCTCTTTCATTACATTCAGGAAGCTAAAATAGCATGCTTACTGGTATGTTCCCCTTTGAAGTGGCTTGCTATTTTGCTTGTAATTGTCAGATTCTGCCTCAGCAGGCTTTTTTCCCACAAAGTGCTATAAAAGCATACATAAAGAATCCAGTGCAACAATCTGACTGAGAACATAATGATCCAAGCACTTTACTCGTTACCTAGTGTTCACTCAGGCTGTTGCTGCAATCTTCAGAAAGCTTTTTTAAAAGACTGCACTCTAATGTCCAAACATCTTCAGCACATTCCGCATGTTTACACAGGATTTGTCCAATGAATCCTCACAGTGCATATGTAAATGAGCTGATGCACAAAATTCTTGAGGATTCAGCTCTGCGGGGGGCTTGGCAGGCACAACTCAGGGCTTATCAACAAAAATCATCTGCAACTGAAGGAATTTCAGGGCCAAGATTTTCAGATTTCAGAAATCTACAACATACTATTAAACTTTATTCAGTCTGTTCCCAGTTGACTCTGATCCTGTTGCAGGAGTCAGTTATCAAGGTAGAGACACTTTAGAAGTGAAGTAATTGAGAATGCTAAAATGATGAGCTATTTTAATCACATCGTCATTTACATTTATGTGAGGGTTAGTTTCCAAAGATAAGTAGTTTGTTTGATAACACCAAAAGGAAAGTTATTTCTACATTTGAATCTGCTTATATTCCAGTGATCGCAGGGGCTCACAGATAAAGTTAACTTTGCCTTTCTTTCTACTAGTGCATCAGATCTGGCTTATAGCCTAGAAATGTGGCCATGCAACACTCATTTTTTTCTGTCGATAAGAGGGCATTCTAGACCTTCAAGATGGTGGGGATGAACACAAGTTCTTTCTAAGTCAGAAAATGCCTGGCCTGCTGCATTGTAAAGGCTAATAAAAAGGCAAGCAATTAAGCATCAATATCTTTTTGATGCTGGTAGATCATCAGTTTTAAATATTTCACCTGAAGAATGGAGGTGGGGAATGTCCCACATGAGTTCTGAACACAATCCCATTTTTAAGGAAAGCAGGTCATTGCTAAGCACTGACCTCTGCTCTCCCCACAATTAATAACAACTCTCCCCTCCCTGACAAGTATAATTTGTAACCTCTTTCCCCTCCCCCCTTCAACCGCCCCCACTGATCACTGAATTACCAGCCCCTGGCATCTGCAACTTCCCCACCCCCGATGTCCTCTTTCCAGTTGCTCCCTTTTTTAATTAGTTTAATTGTAAAGCTAGCAGCTCCCAAACTTCCATCATCTTTTGCTAGTGAGTTGCCTGGTTACTACAGATAATGTATGGAGTCCACTACTGGGGTCTCACCAAGCCTGCTTACTCCCAAAAGTGTCTGTGCCTGAATTTCTGAGCCTACATATTAACTGTTGAATATTAATTTAAAAAGATGGTTTTATTGTGAAGTTCCAAACATCCCACAATATATGAACAGATGTGCATATATTTGTATTAGAAATAACAGTATTTATAAACTTATTGCAACTTCTAAAAACATGTTATGTCCACTTTAGTACTTGTACAACTTTGAGCTTTCTTGCTCCACATTTAGTGATATATGAACTTTGTTCCAGAGATTTTCAAATGGCATTGGTAAATATTATTTTCCAATAGCTTTAGATTTGGCACAATTTCATCTGATTTTATGATTTTAATTTATCAGAAAATACTTGGCCCTGCATTTCCTTGAACTTTCTGCTACAGTGCTGGCATCATTTCATTGGTTAATATAGTGACCACAAAGAGCCCAGACCAAAAATGAGAAAGCCTCAACATCCTGAAACACCTCACACATTGTGGAAAGACATGGGCAATACAAGGGGGCACTCTGCCTTCTTCTTGGAAATGATGAAGTTAGCGGAAAAAGGTACCATTGTCAAATTAGTGACTGAACAGCTTTGGCAGTCCCCACAAACAACAGCACAGGTGCTAGCAGCCAACCAACTTCTGACCCCTATTTCTCATTGATTAATGCTCAGGCATTTCTGTTTGTACTGTCCTTTCCTGCAAATGCATCACATGTGATAGACAGGCGTTGGAAGGCGAAGGCCCTGATGATGAGGACCATTTCTTTGAAAACACTGAGGTCACAAGGAAGGAAGGAGTACATTGATGAAGAGGAGGATGAAATGGAGTGGATAGTGGGGAACAGGTGGATGTTGTGTGCTCGGATTTCCCGAAGGTATTCGATAACATGTTGCATGAAAGACTTGTCCGTAGGTACAGATGCACGGAGTTGGGGGTAATGTATTAGCATAGATAGAGGATGGTTAACCGATAGAAGGCAGAGAGTTTGGGATAAATCGGTGTTTCTGTGATTGCAGTCAGTGGAGGAGCGGAGTGCCGCAGGGGTCAGTGCTGGGCCGACAACTGTTCAAAATATACATTAACCGTTTGGAAGAGGGGACCGAGTGTAGCGTATCAAAGTTTACTGATGACACTAAATTGAGTGGAAAAGCAAATTGTGCAAAGGATGCAGAGAGTCTGCAGAGAGAGAGATAGGTTAAGTTTGAGGGCAAGGGTCTGGCAGATGGAGTACAATGTTGGTAAAATGCGAGGTCATCCACTTTGGAAGGAAAAATAGAAGGATCCAACTATTATTTAAATAGTGAAAGAATTGCAGCATGCTGTTGTGCAGAGGGACTTCGGAGTGCTTACGTCTGAATCGCTAAAAGTTGGTTGGCAGGTGCAACAGGTTATTAAGAAGGCAAACAGAATGTGAGCCTTAATTGCTCAGGGACTGCATTGAAGAGCAGGGAGGTTATGCTGCAACTGTACAGGGTACTGGTGAGGCCGTGCCTCGAGTACTGCGTGTAGTTCTGGTCTTCTTACTTGAGGAGATGTTCACCAGATGATTCCAGAGAAGAGGGGGTTAGCCTATGAGGAGAGATTGAGTCGCCTGGGACTATACTTGCTGGAATTCAGAAGAATGAGAGGGGATCTTATAGAAACATATAAAATTATGAAACAGATAGATAAGATAGAGGCAGGAAGTTGTTTCCACTGGTAGGTGAGAGTAGAATTAGGGGACATAGCCTCAAGATTCAGGGGAATCAGATTTAGAACAGAGATGAGGAGAAACTGCTTTTCCCAGAGAGTAGTGAATCTGTGAATTCTCTGCCCAGGAAAGCAGTAGAGGCTACCTCATTAATATATTTAAGACCACAGTGAGATAGATTTTTGCATAGTAGGGGAATTGAGGGTTATGGGGAAAAGGCAGGTAGGTGGATCTGAATCCATGGCCAGATCAGCCATGATCTTATTGAATGGCAGAGCAGGCTCAGTGGTCAAGATGGCCGACTCCTGCTCCTGTTTCTTGTGTTCTTATGAATGTGGACTCCAGTGAATTCCACCAGTGGCCTCGTACTCTATATTCCTTTGCTTTATGTGCCTTAAACTTATTCCCACACACCAGCTTGGATGTAGTTTACTAGAGTTAATTAACCTTAATGAGGATGCAGAACCAGAAAATTCACAGACCATGAGCAAGTTAGAGGAATGGAGACTAAGTAAGGATAAACTATGTTCCCAGCAGAGTTTGAATAGCTTTGACCTATGACCTCAACTCGTTGAAGAGAGAATACCTGGGTAATCACCTGGATAAAGCAATGATTATACTAATGCTCTGAGATCAATATCTGAGAATGTGTGGTAAGTGCAGAAATGTCCCTTGGATCAATAGCTCTAATTTGTGGAATTGCTTTTTTGTTCAAGATATCAGTGGAGTATGTGGCAACTTCAAATAGAATCCCAATCAGACATCTACCGAATGATTGAGCAACTAATGCTATTTCATTTGTATGCCAGATTCCAGATCATGCTGGTGTCCATCACATCTTTCAAGGTCTGATAGTTAATAGTAAACTCGTCATCCGATTGAGTTTTAGAGACCCAGATCTAGGATGCAGTTCAAAGGCAACAGAAGAAATTGACCAGTTTCCTTTGAGGACATTTTTCATCTATCCTCCTCTGAGCATCACATCTGTAAAAGACTCCAGAGATTCTTCAGGCACTGCTATCCTGAGGGGAGCAAACTGACGCAATAAAGCAACAGCCACTTCTGCTAGTTCACTGATCCCCTGCCTCAATACTGGCCTAAGGTACCACCCAGAAAAAGCAGAACAATAACAAAGGAGGAGCATTTTTACTAACACAGCCGTCCAGATAATATTAATCTTTTCCAATGACGAAGACATAGAGGACCAAATTTTGAAAAAAGAATGTGTTGTGACAATTTCTAGTTTGCTCTCATTTGCATGATTCTTTGCATGGTGTTGTATGTAATCTGTGTATTCATGGAGAGGAACTCTTTTTTCCTGGAGAATTTGACTAGATTATCTGTTGGATTTCACGCAATTGCTTGGGTATCATCCATTGCATTCAGGACCATGGTAAATGCATTAAAGTTGTAAAACTGAATATCCTTATCAACTGCCTTACTGTGGTGACAAAGGTAATAAATTCTCTTGCTCTCTTTCAAAGTGTGCCAATCATCCAATGGTGCATCTCTATATTTCACCTATGTCTATGGCTGACATAGAACTTTATTTTTAAAATGATTTAATAACAACACAGGAGATTATTTGGCCCGTTGGGTCTATACGAGCTTCCAATCCCTAGTCCCATTCTCCCTTTCCTTGTATCCCTACATCCTTGCCACTTATTTTCTCTCACACATGCTCATCAACTCCACTTTGATTCTTTTTGCCATTAACCTACACTAAGGGAAACTATACAGCAGCAATATAACTTGCGAGTACATCTTTGATTTTGTGGGAGGAAACTGAAGCATGAGAGAGAACACACACAGTCACGGAGAGAATGTGCAAATTCTTTTCTGCAGATGAGACAGAACCTGGAATCAGGATCAAAACAGAGTCCCTGGATCTATGAGGTAGCAGCACAAATCGCTGCACCACTGTGCTGCTGAAGCCACCGGATATGCCCACCACGAAATACAAACATGCAAACACTCAGCCCCTTGAGCCTGCTTGCTATTCGGTAAGACCATGGCTGATTATAACCTTAACTTTGCATTCCGCCTATCCCAAGTAAACCTTCACCCAACTGCTGACCTCTACGTTAAAAATATTCAAAGATGCTGCTTCTGCAGTCCTTTGAGGAAAATACTTCCAAAGACACATTTCCCTCAGAGAAAAATATTTTGCCTAATCTGTCTTAAATGGGCCATTCCTTATTTTTAAACAGTAACCCATAAATTCCATATTTTCCCACATCCAGCTGTCAGGATCATATAAGTTTCAATCAAGTTACCTCTCATTCTTCTAAATTCCAACAGCTACAAGTCTAACTTGTCCAATCTTTCTTCATAAGACAAAGTACCAATTCCAGGAATCAGTCTAGTAAACCTTTGAACTGTTTCCAATGCATTTACATCATTCCCTAAATGAGGAGACCAATAGTGCACACAGTACTCCAGATGTCGTCTCGCCAATGCCCCATTCAACTGAAGCAACTCCCTATTTTTGTATTCAGTTGGTCCAGCAATAAACAATAGCATTCTCTTTATTTTCCTAATTACATGCTGTACCTGCATTCTAATGAGCACCGTGGACAAGGACACCCATGCCTTCTACATCTCAGTTCTGTGCGAAATAGACAATTTCACATTTTCCTCCACTATATTCATTTGCCAGATCTTTGCTCAGTCACTTAGTCTAACTAGATCTCTTCGTATATTCTTTACAATTTACTTTTCTACCTGTCATGTGTTCAGCAACCATACATCAGCATGCCTACATTCGAGGCATTTACATAAACTGTAAAATGTTAAAGATTCAGCACTGATCCTGTGACGCACAATTTGTTTCATCCTGATAACCAGAAAAAGACCCATTTATTCCTGCTCTCTCTTTCCTGTTAACACACCAATCTTCTGTTCACACCAATACACTATCTCCGACAGCAGCAATAATTTTTGATGCAGCACTTTATCAAATGCTTTCTGGAAATCCAAATATAGTACATCTTCTGGTTCCCCTTTATCCACAGTACATTTTACTTCTTCAAAGATCTCCAAACAAAAAGGTCAATTTTGATATCCCTTTCATAAAACCATGTTGAATTTGCTTGATAACCTTCAATATTTGTAAAAGCCTTGATATAACAACCTTATTAATAACTTTGAACATTATCCCTGTGACAGATGTTGAGCTAACTGGTCTGTAGTTTTCTGCTTTCAGTCTCCATCCTTCTTTGAATATAAATGTTACATTTCCTAATTTTCAGATTAACAGAACCTTCCCCAAATCTAGGCACTTTTGGAAAATTAATGAACCTATTGCGGAAGTTTTTGTTGGAGGGATGGGGATGTGAAAGGTGGGTGCTGTGTTTTTTGCAGCTCTTCTGTCTGCAAGTAATTTATCTCAGAAAAGAAAGATGAAACCTCTGTTTCAAACATAGCATCCGCCAGTGTCATAAAAGGAGTTACAGATTTATGTAGACAAAGGTGTCTTGAAAAAAAGTGTAAGTTCTCAAAAATTTACTGGTAAGATGCTCAACCAAAGGATTAAACACAATACAACTAAGCTAAATTAACAACATGTAAAAATACATAGTAAATTAGATCATTCCTTTCACAATCTTGAATGAGGATATCTACATTTGTATATGGGTAAGCTTTTTGAGGGAATGAATCTTTAATAAAGTATACAGAAAGTTGTGGATAACTGACTTACATAAACTTGGCAAAGGAGCATCAATTGCAGGGCGTCAGATGTCTCCAACGCAGTACTACAAATATATCTAATGAGTTACTGTCCAAGGATAACTTAGATGCCAAGATTTGGCCCACTTAAACTAGGGCACATTAAACAGTTCAATTTACAGAAACCAAACCTTGTTTTTCAGACATGCAATATACCTCTGAGCAAATGAGTTAGCTTTTTTTCTATTTGAGAGCTCAAAGAAGAAACTGGATAGAGAAATATGAACCAGTATCTCTTCTTAATGATATATTTCTGTTAACGTAGTTAACATTCTCATAGTACTAAGTAACCAGTATGCATCTGCATACTAATAGACTGAAGTCCCTGTCAAATGCAAAACATTTAATCAGGGTTTAGACTTTTGTTATGAATACTCTGGTAGAAAGCCAGGGCAAGTTACCAAATATTCATATTAAATACCGCTTTGTGTCCTAATGAATACAGTGCCTAACTGATCCAGTGAGGTCTCGCAGACAGCTTGCACAGCTGCTTCTAAAGTGCCACGAGTTTTGTTGGGAAGCTTTGGATAATTTATTTTCAAACAGTATTTCAATGCAGTTGAAATGTCTTCGTTACTTAAACAAAAATGAACATTAAAAGGTAGGCAGAATGTACCTTCATGTCTCACATTCCTCCTCCAAAGCTTTGATTCTACCAACTTTCAATAAGTCTTTCAAGTTGATCTAGAAACTCCCAAGTGACATTGAGACTAGGGTACAATTTATACAAATTGAATACAAACCGTGCAGAAGTGGGGGTTAGCACGCCATCTACTGGATAAAGTGCTTGGAGATCTGCAGTTCTGCACTTCTCAGAAGACAACATGGTCTTTTCACTTTATCAAATTTCGGTTCCAATGAATTCTTTATTTTTTTTAATATCAGATTTGAGCTTACAATTGTTTCTCACATGCCTCTATCTTAGATGGCAATACATTTGGTCTTCTGTAATAGAATATAGTTCCTTTGCCAAGAAATCTATAAACATATTTATATCTTAGACAAATTATAATTATTCTGTCAGCTTCTTCCACAAAATATAACTAAATACTTTGGCACTCATGAATACTCATAGCTTCAGAGCTTTATCAATTTTGTCTCTCAGCACCAGTTAAATTAATTTTCTTTACACTGTTTCCAAGCAAAATAATAGCCCCAGTTTTTGAGGCTTTCTATTTCTTTACTGATCTCTTCACAGACTAAAACTTTGAGTTTCCCTCCATCCAGTCTCTCAGCTCATGTCACTTGCAAATCTGCAGACATTTGGAGGAGGGAGGGGGACTAGCACAGTTCTAGAATTTGCAATTGGATCTGGCCTTTAATGTGTATGTTATCTGAAGGAATATTTGGAAATGATCTAGCCTCAGATGGTTCCAGAAGTCAGCTTCAGAGTATCTATGGTTTATAATCGTCTCAGAAATTAATCTGTTCAGGTCCCAGGTGAACTGAAGCTCAAAAGTTAAGCAAAAACACAAACCATCCCATTTATACTTTCTCCTGACAGCATTTGCATAATTTTAGCTCTGATTCCATCACTGGCAACTCTTACCAATCAAATACTTTCATCCCTTATCTAAGATCTGCACTATTATATATCTATTTTTAGATTAAATTTCCTGCCTAACCATAATTCCCATTCTGTTGGCTCCCTATTTCTCAGATCCTGATGTTTATTACAATCCAACAATCAAATCTTCCTTGAACATGCATTACGATTTGCACCCTTTGTTCATCTCACTCAGCATTAGTGTTTATTCCTTTTCCCTCTACTTCAGTGGCCCTTCGGCCCAAGTCATCCATGCCAACTGTGTTGCCCGGCAAGCTGGTCCCATCTGCCTGCATTTGGCCCATAGCCCTCTAAACCTCTCCTATCCATCTACTTAACTAAATGGCTTTTACGTGTTGTTAATGTGCCTGCTTCAACCAATATTTCTGGTAGCTCATTCCAAATAGGCACTTCCCTTTGCATGAAGAAGCTGCGTCTGATGTCCCTTTTAAATCTCTCAGCTCTGATCTGAAACCTATGTCCGCTTAAACCCAGCACCCCCACGTGGTAAAAAGACAAGGTGCTTTCACCATCTTTGCCCCTCATGACCTTATATACCTCTATCAGGTCACTCCTCAATCTCCTAAATTCCAGGGAATAAAGTCCTAGCCTTTGCGACCTCTCCTAACTCAGGCCTCCAAGTCCAGGCAAATCCTGGTAAATTTTTTCTGCATTTTCTAATTTAATAACATCTTTCCTATAACAGGGTGACCAAAACTGTATGCAATATTCCAAGGCTGGCCTCAGCAACGTCTTACCCAACTGCAATATAGCTTCCCATATCCTACACTCAATGCCCTAATTTCTATGCCTTCAAAGTCTGGGCCCTCTGAAATACATATTTACTCAGCATGTAACAAAATTGCGACACTTCTAAACTCATGCCACCATATTTCAATATCACCAGACTGGTCCAGGCCCAGATTCTTAATTGAAAGTCACTGTAGCTAGCTCAAGAATCAAGTAGAAGGAAGGCAGATACATTGAGTCATAGAACAATTTAGCATGGAAACAGGTCCTTCGGCCCAATTCATCCATGCCGACCGAGATGCCTATCTAAGCTGGTCCCATTTGCCGCATTTGGCCCGTATCCCTCTAAATATTTCCTATCCATGGACCCGTCCAAGTGTCTTTTAAATGTTGTTATTATGCCAACCTGAGTCAAACCTAGGGTGGAATAAGTTGAGCGAGTATCAATAATGATGACGTTACGTCTACTTCCAAGGATTCTGTTATATCCAGCATTATTCAATGCCTATGATTGCACTTCAGTGAAACATTCAGGAAAATAGAAGTCCTTTATATAAGAAAACTAGCTGGTTTGTTCAGAGAGAGAACATAGAGCAACCTGTGTGCAGTCAATGAGACTTTCAACTTAGAAATATCCAACAATGTATTGAATTTGTGAGCTTTGATCTCTACATTAGCGGCTTATAAGGAAGAGGAAATATTTTGTTCCATTCTTCCAGAGAGGTCATCCATCACCCATGTAATGGCAGATTAATTGAGGTTGTTGATTTCACCTGCAGTGGCTTGGCACAAACTTTTGGTAGTGAAGTTGTGAGCCACTCTACTCGTCAACCATTGTGTGCAATCTGGTCATTGGCTCCAATTCCTGCAGCAACAAATTAATGCAGTAACTAGCTGCCAACTTGAAGAGCATCCCCACATATAGCTCAACTCATCAGAGAAGCACATTAGCCTCAGGTCGTAATATGTCCTTGGCCATTATCAACCTTGCCAGTTTTGATTCCCGACAGGTTTTTGCCATCATGTTCGTTGCTACTCGTGGTGACAATGAGACAGCCTCAATGGTAATCCCAGCAACCTTCCCATATTTTTTGGTACTCCCACAGTCAAACAGTGCAGCAGAAGTCAATTGTCCACCTGCTTTGCATTCTGCCAAAACAACCAAAAAAATGCTTCAACCTCACCAGTTGCTGTAATCCCCATAACTCAATTTGCACGCAGAAGGTCCCAGGCACCAGTAGAGGTGTCCTAATTAAATCATAGAATCCCGTCAATATATTTTAATGAACCAAGCTTGCATTTCAGGCAGCACCAACAGTCACCGTCTTTAAAGTTAAATTCTTTAAAGTTAAAAATGTCCGTCTTTAAAGTTAAATTCAGCACCCCTTCAAGATTCAGAAGATACAAGTATCAGCATGGATTTTTAATTGCTCCTACCTGGATATATCCCTGTATTATAAAGTGTCTTATCCAGTCCCTCTGCCGATGACAGTGCTCGTTCACCATTCTCCAAAATTGCATTTTGGGAAGTCAAACCAGGGTAGGATTTATACAGTCAGACTCTGTGGGGTGTTGTGGAACAGAGGGACCTTGGAGTATAAATACATAGCTCACTGAAAGCGGTATCATGGGTAGACAAGGTGGTGAAGAAGACATTTGGCCTGTTTGCCTTCAGTAGTCAGGGCACTGAGTTTAGGCGTTGGGACATTATGTTGCAGATGAACAAGACTTGGAGTTTTGTGAACAGTTTTGGTCACCCTGAAGTAGGAAAGACATCATTAAACTAGTGCAGAAGAGATTTAAGAGGAAGCTGCCAGGACTTGATGGTCTAACTTATAGGGAGAGGATTGGCAGGCTAGGACTTTATTCCTTGGAATTTAGGAGATTGAGGGGTAAACTTACAGAGGTATATAAAATCATGAGGGGTATAGATCAGGTGGATGCACATAGTCTTTTTCCCAGGGATGGGGAACTGAGAACTAGCGGGCATAGGTTTAAAGTGAGGGGTAAAATATTTAAAAGGGACCTGAGGAGCAACTTCTTGACACAGAGTGTGGTCTGTATATGGAATGAGCTGCCAGAAGAAGTGGTTGAGGCAGGCACAATAACAACATTTAAAAGACACTTAGATAAGTACAAGGATAGGAGGGGTTTAGAGGGGTGTGGGCCAAATGTGGGCAAATAGAACTAGCTTAGATGGGGATCTTAGACAGCATGGACGTTGAGCCAAAGGGCCTGTTTCCATGCTGTATTATTCTATGACTATAAAAGGTCTGAATATAATATCCATATAATATTCTATTATAGTATGGATTTCCTATAACAGCAGGAAATCCATATTCATTGTCTGTGATCACACATATCAGATTGTTTGGAGGCAGCACGGTAGCGTAGCGGTTAGCGTGACGCTATTACAGCGCCAGCGATCGGGGTTCGATTCCCGTCGCTGTCTGTAAAGAGTTTGTACGTTCTCCCGTGCCTGCGTGGGTTTCCTTCGGGTGCTCCGGTTTCCTCTCACATTCCAAAGACGTACGGGTAGGTTAATATGGGTTTAAAATGGACGGCGCAGACTTGTTGGGCCGGAAGGGCCTGTTACCACACTGTAAATAAAATAAAGTAAAAAAAATGTAAACTTCACAATCTGGAGTGATTCCTTCTGGCAATCAGGTATATCTGTCCAAATTAGGACTGATGTGCTTTTGTTCAAAGTTGGTCATTTTGTGCTACCATACAAATTTAAAATAGTTTTTATAAAATTCTTACATTTATATACCATTGCCCCATTAGATAACATTCTCATCTAAAATTAGCACCCATCTCCAAGATCCAGAAGTTGCATATATCAGCATGGCTTTTTAAATTGCATTGTGAGATACCTTGTTGCAGCTCTCATAGCATCCTCTGTGACTGTTCAAACTCTTCTCAGAGTCAAAATTGTTCAGCCCACTGAATCCGCAGTCTGTAATTTACAGTGACCAATTAACCTACCAACCCGCACATCTTTGGAATGAGGGAGGAAACTGGAGCATCTGGAGGAAATGCAGCCAGTCAAAGGGAGGATGTGCAAATTCCACACTAACGGCACTGGAAGTCAGCATCAAATCTGGGTCACTGGATCTGTGAGGCAGCAACTCGGCCAAATGCACCATTGTGCTTTGGCTTGTGCTGCTATTTTAGATCCAGTGTTGGCTGACTGGCTGTTACATAAAGTGGTGCTACAGTTTATGGATCTACAGATGAATTCACCCATCTAATTATATTCTTAAGTCTGCTTCAAACAAAAGCACAGACAAAGAACACTAAATAATATTGCTGAAGAAGGGTCCTGACCCAAAATGTTGACCGCCTGCTTTACTCCATGGATGCTGCCTGGCCTGCTGAGTTCCTCCAGCATCACAGTGTTTTTCATCACTGTGAAAATGTGACCTGTCCAGTTCCTGAAAGGACGACGATCAGTTAAGCATAGCCGCTGGTCCTTTGCCTCACAGCAATCAGAGAAATACATCAGCCCTTGCAGGCAGTCTCCCATGGCAATGGTAACATACACGTGAGTTGCCCCGAAAGGGAGAGAGATTGTAGAGCAGAGGCAGAGAGTTCCCACTTTCACTGAAAGACTTCGAAGTTCCAGCAAACAAAAGACAGACCATGAGGGAGATTCTGTGCACTAGGTGGGGTGGGGAGGGTGGGTGGCAAGTGAGGAGAGGTATGGAGGAGAACCGGATGATCCAGAAGGAATACTGTAAGCAAAGCCTGACAGGAGGTGGGTTATGCAGTCTCATGGATGAGAATCCTGGACACTGAAGCAGTGTCCCAGAATATTTCATGACCTCACAAAATATGATAAGTTGAACTGTGCACCAACAAAAGTAACGTTCTCTCAAACAGACACTCTCTGTCTTAAGCAGTGCCTCATGATTGAGGGTGATTTGCTTCCTGTACAGTTCTATGAGTTCTGAGGTGGTTGATGAAACCAATGTGGAACCCATGGACCTTGCTAAAAGTGGGTCAGGAAGGACAAACAGAGACCTGTGACTCAGGCTCGATGATCCAGGTCAGCTCTGGGGATGGACATTGAAATGTCGGGAAGGTGGACTGAGGGCTGGCTGATTGTTCCACCGTTGCTCATCGAGTAGTTGCTTGGTGAGCATGTGAGAATGCTGTTGCTCCCCCTTACAAGGACACTTCTTACATGAGTAAAACAAGCAAAGAAGAACTCCAAGGTAGGAATCAGCTTCACATTAGAGACCATACACAGTCACTGCTGGAATGCTGGTGGCAGCCATGGCATCAGCCAAATTAAATGTTCACAAGTGGCCCACGTGATCCTAAAACTGCCTGAAGCCAGCTTTACTGGAGTAGGAGCTTCTGTGGCAGCTCTAGAAAGAATATTTGTGGGGTTCAAAGGGAATGGCAGCAGCCTTCCAGCAGTCAGATCACAACCACACAGGGGACAATGTGACGTAGCCCGAGAACATGGAATCCTGCCTGCAAAATTTTCAAATGGGAACAGTGCCAAGAAATGTAACTTTATAAAGAAAAGGCATAACTTTCTGTTTATTTTTTTTGTTTTTAATTTCATATAACCAATCATTAAAAGATTAAAAGAGCTTTGCTAATTTGGGTACATAACATCCTTTAGTGTTACCCTGGTACAGAAGCTGCTGGCATCGTTGTATGGCTTGCGATATCTTGCAGTATCGTGATTTTCATATCAAGGAAACCTTGGTTGCCACTACACAGTGAGTAAAGCTCTTCTATTAAAAAGCAAAAAAAAGGATGGTTTCGTTGTAGTGAACACATTGTTAAGCAATTTGACTGATGCCGAGGCTGTTATTTATTCCAGCAAAAAGTGAGTATAATCTCTCATGTGAAGCTGATTCCTATCTTGGGTTGGTGCAAGGAAACATTGTATTCACTGTTAGTAAATTCTCCTCATGATCCATAACCACTGTACATTAATGGAGTGGAAATCCTTCCTGTTGATGAAAAGATCCATGATATTACCCCAATGGAAAACGAGAAATGTTGGGAACACCCAGTGCTTGGGATGCCAATCTCTCTTCACAGAAATCAAAAAAAAACATTCCTTCACGAGTAGAACATCTCAGTAACTTTTACATTGCTGCAATGAGCACACATTGAGAAATATGGCATAGATTTGCTGCTGTGTGAATGATCCAGTGGCCATCTGGTGAACAGGAAATGTGAGTCATTGTCATCTTGTCCACCATGGAGTGAGTAGTCCACACATGAGAGTGTGGCTAAAGGCCACAAAATTTTTACTGATCTATGTGACAACAGCCTGTAGATGAATACATTGCTCTTCACATATTATTGGTGTCTCTGAAGACTCTGGGATGAGGTTCTTGGCTCCTGCACTGAGGTCTATGACCCTATTTGAGTGGCCTGCTCTGCCTTTTCTGAAGCCTAATAATGGAGAATGCCAGGCATGTCATCACTGAGGCATCCATCAAATAAATAGTTCAGAAACTAAATTCTGGCAAAAACAATTTCTATTAGTGATGGCACATTCCTTGGACTTTAGAAAGTGTTTTAGCAGATGGCAGGCAGTTCTATGAAAAATCCAGTGAAGTCTCCTGATGTTAACAGAGTGCCTATCTAAATAGCAGAAAAAGTAGGAATATAGTGTCATGAGCTCCAAGTTCTAATGAGGCTTTTCCACTATGTGGAACTTTGAGCTCCAAGTTATGTTGGTGCACGCAGAAACCTGTGTTATGTGGCCATTGACATTATTAGGGGTGCAGAAAAAATTCAGATATGTTAACATGGATGATCAGAACTGCCTTACTTCATGATTTGCCCAATTTCACACATAATCAACATGAAGTGATCTAATCCAAGTAAAATTGATTTTGGATTACAATGCACTTAAATAAAATCAATAGGATCCAAATTCCAAGTTGAATTGATATGTCTCATCATCATATTAGATAAAATGTCACTCCATTGGATATTTTTTTGCAAATTCATTCACATTTTCAAGAATCCTCATTTAATTTGAAGGTTTTCCTTGAGACAGTTTTTATTTTCACTCAAGTAAAAGGGAAGTCTGCATAATGGATTTCTACGTGGATATTCCCCTGTTTATATTGGAAGAGGACGCCAAGGAAGAAACAACAGGCAACCATGGAAACCATGGAAACCATGGAAAATAAAATAGCACATTTGGAGAGCAGGACCTCTAGCACATACCCAGCCAACATAACTTATAAATCAAGAAGATAATTCCTCACTGATATCAATAGAGTGAAGTATTATTATTCCTTTGTCTTTAGTGGTACTTCTATGGATGTTCTTGGACCTGCAAGGTGTTTCAGTATACTGTGCATGATGAGAAGCATGCTTGATATTGCTCCAAAGATGGCTTTAGAATATGTCACCTTTTCTGCATTCATACAATCATGGTATCAGAGATATTTAAGGCAGGAAAGAGGTCCTATAAGCTTCTGTGTCCATTTGTTCAGTCAGTTCTACCTCCCAGCTCATGACCCTTATTTAGGGTTGGGGTTGATCAATTCTCTTCTCCAATGGCCAACCTGGATCCTACTATTTGGTGCTGTCAGATGACTAACAACCTTCTCTGCCACCAAACTTTTTTGTTCCAGGCAACTCATTTCTTCCCCAAACCTTGAAGACCCACTGCTGCAAACTTTAGAAACAGATAACCAAAGCAGATGTTGGTGGCTGCTCAACTACATTCATTCAGGCACATTATAATTTCTTGGCAATCTTCTCCACAATGCCCTCCTTCAATGTCTCCCACTGGTCTGGCACCATTTTAACTTCAATCGTTCTTGCTCACATTTTTAGAACAGCTCCACACGCCTTCACAATACTGATGCATTGCTAGCCCCCATCTTTTCATAAGAGAACTCCTGAAATCTTTACGGAAATGTTATCAGTTTCTTTGTGTTGCTTGAGAATATCGTCAGCTGTTTCTTCTAAATCTCCTTTATGTTTTTCATATGTTATGATGTCCTCTTATTCAAATTATTTTTATCAGATTAGTAACTATCGAAACCTCTCCTGATCTCTTCACAATAGAATTGTGTATCAATCATGCATCGCAACAAAGAGCAGAAGTTAAAATGTGATTTATATGACACGTGATGCTGCTAACTCAACGCTGACATAACAGAAAACAAAGTCATTGAGATTTCCATGGGACCAAAAATGATTACATAAACAAATGTTTAAGCTTGGTTCGGAAAAAACAATAAATTAACTTTTCAATTGCTAAAAGAAACAACAAGGCTAATTGTGCCACTCAGGTGAAGGAGGAACAGAAAATCAGGCAAGTGACATTGGGCCAATTGAACTCTTAATACAGAGAACTATTGCAGTTTTTCTTTATAGAATACCTAGTTTTAGCTTTCACAAATTATGTTAATTCTCAAGGTGTCATCTCTTCTGTTTTGCTCCAGAAATAAGTTAGGTCATTGACTGCAAATTTGAAATGAATGAGAAGATGAAGCCACCTTGAACCATTCTAGAGATAATGATCTTGAAGTTTATGTTGGAGCTTATCACTGTACATTTCCCAATATAGCATCCTGCACTAATCACTTGCCTCATTAGAGCAAATCCTTATTGTGTGAGAGTGTAAAACCAGGTCATGGTAGGCTGCCAGCCTGCTTTGCATCTCTGCTGGCTTTTCATCACATTGAAGTTGTAGTTTCTGAAAGAAACAAAAAGTTATGTTTCATCTGTAGCAATAATCTGTGGCTTTGAGTGACTGCAGCGACTACTGTGGCTTCTTCCCCCTAGATATTCTTTCCTTTATTTCAAGACAAGTCTCTTAACTACGAGCAGGGAAGTAATACCTTGCTGAATCTCATCAAGGGAGATTTGCAGAACTCCTCCACAACATTCTCATTTCATTTTTCACTTTTTTTTTGTGTGCATGACTCTTAATCTGAAGGCCTTTAGGAACTGCTGACATGCCATGCACCCTGGCCATAGACTGTAGATCAATGAAATCATGAACTGATCTCAAATTCACCTAAAAATAGCTTTCTGTGCATTATACATGCAATGCATTCTGGATCTGCTGGATCAGAGATTGAATAACCAGAAACAGATCATCTTAATTACTTTGGAAATAATTAATGCAAAGTCAAACAATGGCAGAAATATCTATGGTGTAGCCAAAGAAATTAACTTTGGTTTTAAAGAATAGAAGGATGTTCTTGTCTGTCAAAATAAAGTCTTCCGATCTTTTTTTTGTGTATATTAAAAATTGAGGATGATACAATTAGAGAAACATAAATTATTTCTGATGTACTCTAGAGGGCAGTATGGCCCATGACTACAGATAATATTGCTAATTGCCGGTACTATGCATAATATGAAATTCCAGTTCTTTGGAATCTAATTTATAAATACAGTGGTTCATAGTTTATGTAATTTCATGAAAATGAAATAAGTTAAAAGGGTTTCTGCTGCCAAACTGAAATGCATACAGTCAACTTATATCAATGTGAAACTATGACTTAATTTGTTTATTTGTCTATTGAAAACAATTATGAAATTGTTCTTGAAATCCTTTTCCATCAAGCCCAGTAAATGACCCATTTCCCATATGAAGGGATCTTCACAAACCGTGTTTTCACCCCAATATTCCAGGCCAATTTGGATACATGCCTGCTTCGTTTCATACCAACATTATTGTTAATATATACCCAACATATTGGCACCATGAACTTATATTTCTGGTAATAATTGTCTTTTGCCCTCTTCCTTTCAGATAGCCAAGAGAAGAAGTGGTGCTCAAGACATAGATCACTCCATTTAATACTCCCAGCCATGAGTTCAGACACGGTTACTGCACATAGAAGCATGATCTGCACATGGTGAGTCATGAATGGCCGGCAGTAATGGCAGAAGGTAGGATAGCTTGTACATAAATTATCTCAAGTTAATATGAAGGTTCATCAAGCAGTTAGGAAGGCAAGCAATATGTTGACCTTCATTGCTAGGTGCATTTGAAATACCAAAGTAGAGCTATCTTGCTCCAATTAAATAGAACCCTGGTGAGACTGCATCTGGAATATTGTCTACAGGTCTGGTCTCCCTGCTTAAAAAGGAGAAGCTTAGCTAAAGTTAACGTGTGTCCCTTGCAGACTGATCTGGGAGAAATTATATAGGAGAATAAGGAAATGGCAGAGAAATTTAAACAATATTTTGTGTTCATCTTCACAGAAGACATAAAACCTCTTGGAAATAGTAGAGGCCTACATGTCCAGAATAAATGGGGAGCTCAAAGTAATTATTAATAAAAATATAGTATTGGAAAAATTAATGGAACCAATAGGTGATAAACTTCCAGGAGCTGATGACCTGCATTCAAGGGGTGTGAACGAAGTAACGATGAAGATAGTGAGTACAAGGGTATTCATCTTCCACAATTCCATGGATTCTATACTTGTTCCCACATATGTGAAGGTAGCAAATATAACTCCACTATTTGAAAAAAGGAAGAGAGAAAACAGGGAACTACTGATCCATTAGCCTGAAATCACCATTAGGGGAAATGCTGGACTCCACTATCAAGGAAGAGGCAACAGGGCACAGTAGTGTAGCGCTTAGCGTAATGCTATCACAGCACCAGCCACCTGGGTTCAATTCCACTGCTGTCTGTAAGGAGTTTGTACATTCTCCCCGTGTTTTCTCCAGGTGCTCCAGTTTCCTCCCACATTCCAAAGATGTACAAGTTAGGAGCTGTGGGCATGCTATGTTGGCGCCGGAAGAGTGGCGACACTTGTGGGCTGCCTCCAGCACATTCTCAGTAATGCAAAAAGACACATTTCACTGTGTGTTTCGATGTACGTGTGATGAATAAATAAATATCTTATTATCTTGGAAAATCATAACAGGACTGAACATATGAAAGGGTAATCATATTGAACAAATGTAATGGGAAATTTTGAAATTGTAAATAGTAAAACAGATAAGGGCAAACCAGTTAATTTGGATATTCAAAGGGTCTTCAATAAGTGGCCATACAAATGGTTATTAAAGAAAATTAGAATGCAAGTTATTGTGGGTAATATACTGGCGTGAATTGAGGACTGGTTACCAGCTGGAAAACAGAGAGTAGGAAGAAAGAGATCATTTACAGGTTGGAAGGTTGTAACCACTGGCAGGCCACTTGGTTTGTTTACAGGGCTTCAGCTTTTCACGACCTATATCAATGATTTGGAAATAATACTTAATTTCCCTGTGTAACCTGCTGACCATGAATGGACAAGGCAGATGGAACATACAGTAAAGTTCCCATAATCTGACACCTTTTAGATTTTGGTGATGCTAGACTGGCAGATTTTCTGGACTACTGGACGTTACTTCCATCAATACTGCAACACACTTTAAATTCACTTTCTTTTTTAAGATGTTACACAGTAGTGTAGTAAATTTTCCAGTGAATCCAGAGAGTTTAAAGGAGTGCAGGAAATGGGGTCTCAGTGAGTTTAAAGGCAGCAAGGAAAACAGGTCCTTGGTGAGTTAAAGGAGAGTATGGGAAATGGGACCCCAGTGAACTAGGTGTCAAACCACTGGCATTTCCAAACAATCGGATAGTAGATAATTGAAGTTTTACTGTAATGTAGAAAATATGTGGTCATCCATTTTTAGTTAAAAAAAAGGTGTGTGTTTTTTTAAGCTGTGAGTGATTTAAAATTATTGGTGTTGAGAGAAACCTGGGTATCTTTGCACATGATTCACTGAAAACAAACATGCAGGTTCAGCAAGCAATTGGGGTGGGGGAACAAACAGCATGACAGGCTTTTTTTGCAAGAATATTTCAGTGAAAGAGTAAAGATATCTTGCTCCAGTTACACAGGGCCCTGGTGGGACCACATCTGGGATATAGTGTTCAGGTCTCATCCTGCTGCTTAAGGCTACATGACCTTACTGAAAAGTGGAACAAAAATAGGGGACTGAATGTCCTATCCCTGTTGCTGCTTCTCACGTTCAAGATACAGGTCTCAAGTGTCCAAAATGTGAGGTCAGTTTCAGTGGACTCAGGTGAGGATTTCACTGAAGTAGGGCACAGGAAAAGACTGATGTATGCACACTAAAATGTTTAGTGTATTGGCATTCTGCCACAAGGTTTTCTTACAGTGTCAATAATCATGAAGGAGTGCAGCACCAGCCCTGCACAGGGGTTTGTGCAGAACTTGGACTGCATACCTCTCATTGAGGAAGTGGAGGGCAACGTCATTAACAAACTTACAGGTTCAACCATCAAACAGAATTTGATGACTAGTGTCTCAGCTTCCACTGCGGCACAAGTGGAAACCACTTAACATCTATGTGTTGTAGGGGAAGCTCAGAGTGGAGATTAAAAATCTCCAAGGCCTCAGACAGATGGTCTGCTGTCCATTTGACTCTCACCCACACAACTTAATTAAATCAGACTATTTACATTAACAATTAGTGTCCACACATATGGGAACAGAAAATGTAATCTTTTTCTGCTTAAGTAACCTTGTTACTGTATAGAAATTTAAATTTGGATATTCCTTGGGGTGTTGCAGTTATTATCAACAAAAGGGGGGTTGGGAAGAAAGGGTGCACAAAAGAAACTTGCACTCAGTGCATGATCACTGTCTCGAGCATTCACTGCACAGTCCTAACCATTGCAATAATTATTATAATTGCTTGCTCACTTCAATTATGCTGATTAAAGTTATGCTATCAATGAATATGAAGGACTCTGTGAAGTGATAAGTAATTATCAAAATAGTTACACTGACTGCCACTAAACCTTTCAACATCAGCATAGCCAATAATTTTTGGAGGTTTGGTTGAGCTTAGTTGGTATGATTATACACTACAGCCAAGTTTCAGGATTGAAAATGATTACATTTTGCAACATTTTTACAAGTACTTTGTTGTATGACACTGACAATGAAGTATGTAACAGCACCACAATAAAATCCAGAACAAGAGCTCAAAATATTACCAGGCAGTAAGCAAAGACTCAATATACCTTTGAAGGGGGCAGAGAGAAGGTTGACACATCGGATATATGAGTCCTGGTCAGTACTTCAGCCATTGTAGCCCCCTCAAAAGTATATATGAAGAATTTTTTTTGTTCATCCTGATATCACAGCAGGATCCCTGGGCATTGACAAGGGAACTTTTTGCTGGTGGACCAACTCATTGTGCAGAGTTGAAGTGAATGGAACTGAATTTCAGATGAAGAATACATTGCGCTCTGGATATTATTGGTGTTTTTGACTGGTATAAATTTCTAGACAGTAAACATAAATTTACTGTCCTCTAGTATATCCTCTCCTTCTAACAGCCACTTCTCTGAGCTGGCACAGGAGAGGACACCAAGGGTGCATCACTGGAGTAACAGACCATGCTTTCTGAACATCAGACGGTGTCTAAGCCCGAAGGGAGGCAGAACATATTCAGAAGAAAACTTTCCGATCTCCCAGGCCATATACACAACCTCCATCACTGAAACTGATGCTACAGATATCCTTACTTCTGCTCCTGCGCTTGCATTAGGTGCACTATTGATACAGGAAGCCAATCTGATTACCGCCATCTCAAAGGCTTTCCAGAAATAAGGTGTGCCCATGAGTGCTCCAGTTGCCAAGTATTCCATTCTATCCACTGTGCCTGGATACAGGGACAAAAAAACAGGTGCAAAATGCAAAGGAGGAGGTGTCAGCTGGCATGGAAACACCTACTTTCACCAGCCTCCCCTCCTTGGACTCTGTCTTTACCTCTCGTTGACCTGGTGTAGCAGCCAGCATAATCAAAGACCCCACCCACCCGGGACATTTTCTCTTCTCTCCTCTTCCATCGGGTAGAAGATACAGGAGCTTGAGGGTACGTACCACCAGACTTAAGGACAGCTTCTACCCCACTGTGATAAGACTATTGAACGGTTCCCTTATACAATGAGATGGACTATGACCTCATGATCTACCTTGTTGTGACCTTGCACCTTATTGAACTTCACTTTCTCTGCAGCTGTGACACTTTACTCTGTACTGCTATTGTTTTTACCTGTACTACATCAATGCACTCTGTACTAACTCAATGTAACTGCACTGTGTAATGAACTGACCTGTACAATCGGTTTGCAAGATAAGCTTTTCACTGTACCTCGGTACAAGTGACAATAATAAACCAATACTAAGGCACCTGTTGGATGATTTTGCTGTGTACTTTCATGTTGGGGTTCTACATAATTGTGGAGATGGAAAATATTCAAAGTGATCCAATTTCCAACTTAGAGCTGTATTTATAAAACCTGTACTACTTTTGGTGTTTTTATGAGTAGATCTCAAAAAAACAGTCATTCTGCGAGAATTACGCACTTGGACAAATTTGACCCAGCACAACATTTCAAAGGCGGGCAGGCAAGACTGGCACACATTTTTCAGTTTTAGAAAAATTGTTTACCATTCACATTTTCTTTGCACTACATTCATGGTAGTCACTTTATTGAAAGGTCTACTTAGTGGTACAAAAATGTTGATAACGGAGCTTTAAGTCTCTACACTAGGTATGGCTGATTACTTATTCTATCATTTTTGGGATCTGACTTTTCAAGTGATTAAGCTCTACAAAAAGGCCTTGAAGTACATGTTTCCTCTATGTGGGATGAAGCAATCAGCAACTGAAAGAATAAAGGTGAAAAAGAAATTATATTGACTTGGAGAACAAAGAGTTTTATCAAATTTCATTGATGAAGTTCCCTTTACACACATCTACCAGACAACTTGTTTTACTCCTGCTCCAGTTCCATCTATTTAATTAATAGTATTTTGGTAGTTTGTATAGACTTGTGACTGTCAGGAACAGTGACTTAATTGATTAGCTGGCGGCTGGCATCCTGAAGGAAGGTTGTGCTCAGAATCTTGCTTTAGGTACAAGTGGGCTTCAAGAACAGACCACCAGAGAGCTTGAATGGCTCAGTAATGTGTTGAGGATCTGTGCTATTAAAAGTTACTGGATCGGTGGAAACAGAATTTCAACAATATTGACCCGATGTAATTAATTTACAATGCAAGGAAGATGAAGTTACCAAAGCCTTGAATTTCATTAGTGTTGATTGCAGAGAGCAGCTTGGGCCCCAGGAAATGTCAAAGCCAAAATGGTGCTTCTTTCATAAACATGGCAGTATCAAATAGAGCAATATTGGACATCAAGGGAAGGCTGCAGAGATTTGTCAGTCCTTTTGCATTTGAAGTGCCCCTAGCCTGGACAATGAATATCACACAGGCTGCATGTACCCACAAAGAAGCCAGTGCCAATTTTTCTTGTGGGACCAGGTGAAGAACACCTGCCTCTCCTGACCCCACAAAGAAAGTAAAATCTTTCCTCTTCTGACAAATCTTCTATCTGAACTTCATCTGCTTAGTTCATTGGTTAAAAATGTAATCTCAGTCCCTGTCACGCCATTGAAATGCAATCTGCCGATTTGAAGAAGACACCTTTCGGTTTCAGGTGGATGTGCTTGCTGGCTGCCCAGGAATGCAGGTCAAAATTCCAGAGGACTGCTTGGTCACCAACAGATTAGAAAAAAAAAACTGGTTTCTGTTGAATGAGCAGGACTAAAGTCATCCACTATTTATCTTTTGAAACTCATATTTTCAAAGACATTTCTGCAAGTACAGCAGCTCCCTCCTTACTGAAAACCACTCTACCGCTACTAATCTTCAGATGCATCATTATAAAAGGGCAATCTACTCTTTCATCACTGGATACATGATGACATATCAGAGAAATTCTCCATGCCACCCATATACTCTTAATGCGTCTTTTTCGCTTCCAAAGGAGGCTAAACCCAATGCCACAAAAATACAACCAGGTATGGTGCAACAGTTGAAAATCCTGATCTTGCATAAAATGTTCTGATGTAAATTGACAGCAGAATGAAGAACCTGGGAGATCAGAGTTAAGCTTGGAGGTTGCCTAGCAACTGAAGCTTGGTTGGAGCTCCGAAACTGCTGTCATAGACAAAATGTGGATTGAATAGTTGGCACTTTCCTACTCAATGTGTTCTACAAAATCAACAGTCTGTATTTATATAGTGACTTTACCATAGTAAAATGCCCCAAGATGTTTCATGGAAGAAATAGTAAATAAAATTTGACTTTGACCCACTAAAGGAAAAGTAACCAAAAGCTTGACCAGACAGTAGTGAAAAATAAAACCCTGCAGATGCTAGAACCTGAAACAAACACAAATGCTGGAAGAATCAGCTGGAGGAACTCAGCGTGTGGAGCAGCATCTGTGGGAGGAAAGGAATTGTCCACGTTTTAGGCTGATGTTTCAGTTTCAGTCCTGATGCAAGGTTTTGACCACGATCATTGACAATTCCTTTCCTCCCACAGATGCTGCTTAACCCGCTGAGTTCCTCCAGCAGATTGTCACTGTGGATTCCAGCGTCTGTAGTCTCTTGTGTCTACTTGAAGAATCAGCCAGTCAAGCAATATCTGTGGAAAGAGAAATCAGTTAACATTTTGGGTCAAAGACCTTTATCAGACCACAATGATTACCAGTTTCTCTTTCCACCAATGCTACTCGACTAGCTGAGTTCTTCCAGTATTTCTGTTTTTGCTTGACTAAACAGGTAGGTTTTAAGGAAAGCAGGAAAGCAAGACAGAGAGGTTTATGGATGCAATTCCACAGTTGAGGGTACAGCTCCCTAATGATGAAAATCAGGATGCAGAAGTAGCCAGAATATGGGAAATACAGAAATCTTGAAGAGCTGAAGGAGATTATTCAGATGAGCCCTTGGAGGGATTCAGAAATGTGGACAACAGTTTTAAGGCATTTTACAGCCCGTCACCAACCTTATTTGGACGCTTCATTTTACTTACTTGACGAATAACGAGAGAACTCTCTTTTTAGAGTTAAAGTCAAGAGTCATTAAAATCTAGGGTTGTACCATCTGGTGCCAACAAATGTGTGCAGAGTTTTGTATTCGTTTCTTTCTCTAATGGTATGATAATAGCAAAGGAACTGTAAACTCTTCTCAAAGAACTTGGCAGCAGTATTTGACAGGAAGGAATTTTGAGATTGTGTGGGGAGGACTGACAGGCATGAAATGTATCTTCATAGAGAATGAAAGCTTATTTATATTAGCCATGTTCTCCTTTCTCTGGCTGCTTACTATCCTGTCTCATGTCCTCCCCTTCCACTTGACTCATTTCACTCTTGAATGAGGGAGATCCTTTGATTTCTTCCTCTTCATCATCATGAAAAGCTTCTGGAAGTAGTATACCATTCCTCACTACTTCATTCTGATTGCAAGAAGCTACAATAATCCTTGAAACTGTTGCTGGTCCGTATAAAAGGGCCACCTCAAATTTAGATGAGCAGCTAAATCAAGATGTGGGAATTTCTGTGGTTTGCATCATGACATTTCTTGCAGTAGTAAAGGCATCACTGTATCTGTATCTCTCAGTGAAATTTTTATTGGAGTCATCATGCAGAGCATAGTCCTAACTATTAATTAAATATTGGAATATGTCATTCTAAATTAGGAGGGCCAAAATGATAAATTGTTACATGATGAAATCTTCATAGCAGCTTCCTTGATATCCAGCTTTGATGTGCAGGGTAAGTACAACAATGTTGTCTGCCAGCCGAATGTTAAAAGAATTAAAACCTTTTCTACTTAAGAGACATGTGAGCTCTATCAATTATTCTTCAAACCAGTGGAAACCTGCAAAGCTGTAGAGTGTGAACACAGGCAGAAAAGGAGAATGGTATCTTTCTGTATGATTTACCAATATCATTGAAACCAAGGAAATGCATCTCCTCCAATTTATTTGTCTCTATACATTGATAGGGAATGGAATTGCACAGCTCCCCTGAACAATCAAATGTGGCTTTCTTGATGAATGGTGCTCAGTTGTTTTAATCACAATGCTAGGTGGAAATATCTCAGTGTAAAGAAATACCCAACTGTACCATTCATCTACAGAAAATCGGGTGTCTTCCTGTGTTATAGATCCATAGAGTCAAAGGGTCATAGAGTTATAGAGCATGGAAACAGTCCCTTAAGCCCAATTCATCCACGCCAACCAAAGTGCCTGCATTTGGCCCATATCTGCCCTAAACCTTTCCTATCCATGTACCTGTCCAAAAGTCATTTAAACATTGTAATTGTATCTGCCTCCATCACTTCCTCTGGCGGCTCGTCCCATATACCCACCACCCACTATGTGAAAGACTTGGCCCCTTAGGTCCCCATTAAATCTTTCCCCTCTCACCTTATGTCTTTCCTTATAACTTCAGCCCTCCAATCCCAGCAATATCCTTGTGAATCTTTTCTGCACCCTCTCTAGCTCAATTACACCCTTCTGATAGCATGACTTCCAGAACTGCAGACAATACTCTGTGTAGTCTCACCAATGTCTTGTACAAATGTAGTGTGATGTCACAACTCTTGTATTCAGTGCCCTGTCTGATGAAGCCAAACATGGCATACACATTCTTCACCACCCAGCCCAACTGTGTCACCACTTTCAGGGAAATGTACATTGTGTTCCTGTCTTTGGACAGCATTTGATATGTTTCAGCAAAACCTCCTCTAAAACACTCATGCTTTGAAAACTTTGCATTTTGGTCTATGGATCCTGGTGAATTGGTATATTTGGGTAAGAATTGTCTTTAGTGATGTGTCAGTACACCATGTTCTACATTCATTTTCTTTTCCTAAAATGAGAAGTACTCCCATTGGGAAATCCATTTCTCAGTGCATACCAACGGTATTGAGTGGCTGAGTGTAACCAAGAGCAAAATTCATAATTGAATCTTCAAAGACCTGAACAATGTTACTCATAAGCAAAGTAAAACAATCTTCTGTAGTAATCTACAGAATTGCCTTTTAAAATTATTTTAAATAACAGGCATCTATTGTTTGGGTTTGGGACAGAAATAGAAGTGTATGAAAAGTGATTTGAACATTGTCTTGCCTTGCACATGATTTTTTTTAGGGGATGATAATAAAAGTGCAGTTTTCTTTCCCCATATGGTAGTTGCCTCTAAAAAACAAATTTCACTTGCTCAACATCTGAAACTGAGGCCACAAAACGAAGACTGTATATCAATAAGGCATATTGTTACATTGCTTGGATAACATTGTGGTGCATATCAATACAGAGCTGTGTATATAGACACTAACATACAAGAGGAATGGTGATTGTATATATAATTTATGAAATAATTCCAATATTCAATATTTGGAAAAAGAGCATTTTTGTTATTTTTCACATCTAAAGGTGCTCACATTTTAAACTAGTATATCTGTGTTGATGAAGCAGTAATTTATTCTAAGGGGTAGTGGATTGGTTTTCCATTTTTAGGCAATAACCCATGATTAATTGTTGATATAATGAGTCCATAAAGTTCATAGACTTTGAACAATAGGTGACCTAATTATTCTGAGGGAAAATTTTAGCATTATTTTGTGTTTATACATTTCTCACAGAACTTGAAATGATGAGACCCACAAAATTTCTTCAAGTTTACCTTAATCCGTTCCCTAGTCATTGGAACCACAGGAATTTCTCCATTTTCAGCCAATGTGTCTTGAGTCATTTTTAACATTTAGGAACCATAATACAAAAATACACGAATTTCAATGAAAAGGAAATGATAACAAATCTTTAACAAAAACTTCTGAGATACTACAAATTTACATGATATATGGAATAACTGAAATGATTGTCAAGTATGTCCAAATGCCAAATGTGCCTTTTCTTTTGAAGTGTTTACAGATTTTGTTTGAACCTAAGATTTCAATTTGATAGATGTATTTTATAAAATATACCACCTTAATGTCATATGCAAGCACAGATATTATGTTATTCAGCAATATTAAACTGTCAAAAAAATGAAAAATTATTACCATCTTTGGAACATGTAGCTATTTACATCTAAAAGTGTGACAGAAAGATGTTGCTAAATTATGTTTACTGAACTGTTGAATTGTATTATGTCAGAAATGTACATCTAACAAAAGTGCATGGATCTAAGTTACACAACATTTCCATTGAAAGGCTCCATATTATTACAGGTCAAAAAACTGTTAGTGCTATGAGTCACACTGCAAGCTGGCAAACAGCTTTCACTTAGTATTTGCTATTACTTGAACAGATGCATTGATTGTAACGTTAATGCAGTTTTAGCATGAGCAGATGGTTTTCAAAGCTTTAGCAGCACAATATTCTTTATATAAATTTCTTTTTTGAAAGACCTTTGTACCTACTCCATGTACCTCAATCAGCATTAAAAATAGTTTATTTCCAGTAGACTACAACAAATGCCCTTCTTCAACAGACGGAGGAAAGGATTGTGCATTATGTCTGATCTGCATGGGACAGTGAGGTGTTTTTGAACAAAGGATAATACAACACAAGGACAGTGTTGTATGAGAACTTTGTTTCATAACATCCTCAGTGCTAAGGATGCACAAACAGCTGTCTACCCTTCGTCTGCTCTTTTCCAGGCTGCAAAAACAAGGCAATGCAATGGCAATATCAGTAATATAGGGTGCAGGGAAAGCAGAAACAGGGGCTGTCCTGAATGCCCCTACGTGCTGCTTTGGACTCTCCAATGCAGTACTGAGGGAGCGCTGGAGCGTTTGTTTGAATGGCAGAGTAAACACAGTGAATGCAAAAGATGCCATGTAGCTATTCAAAAGAAAACAGAAAAGATATTTTGCTATTATGGTCAGCACTTAATGGTACTGTTTGAGTACCTCTCAACCAGTACCATTAAAACTAATTAAGTAGCTATTTGCTATGATGGAGCTTTTCTGTGCGCTAAAAGGGTAATGCGGAGGAGAGCTGTGCTGCTTCTTCTTGGTACCATTGTTCAAGCATCATAGAGTCATACAACACAGAAACAGGCCCTTTGGACCACTGAGTCCTGCTAACCATCAAACACCCATTTTTACACTAATCCTACCTAATACATTTTACTCTCCCCATATTCCCTTCAGATCCCCCCCAGATTCTACCACTCGTGCTAGGGGCAATTTACAGTGATCCATCTTTGGGGTGTGGTAAGAAACCAGAGCATCCAGGGGAAAACCCATGTGGTCACAGGGGTAAAGGTGCAAACTCCACACAGACAGCACTGGAGCTCAGGATTGAACCTGGGTTGCTGGAGCTGCAAGGCAGTGTCTCTACTAGCTGCGTCACTGCGCCACCCATCTTGTGCAATGATCCGTGTGCTTAAACATGTTCAGCAGTGGAAATTATAGGATGCAAGCTTCCTGTATGCCAGCTAGAAGTAATCTACCTTGAGTAAAGTCTTGCCTGCATTGTTTAAAAAGGGAGATACACCTCAGACTGCTGTTGTAAGTCATTGTGCAGTTTAGGGAGCAAACATGGGAGAGAGCACACCACTTGTCAGATGTTGACCTGAATAAAATTGTGAAAGAAGTGGATATCAAAGAACATGTCCTACAAGCCCAGTGGGGGGGGGGGGGGGGCACAGAAAATCATTCAGGAAATAAATGAGCCAACAAAGGACGATGTAATTTGTCAGTGATGCCCTGTAGTTTTGTCACAACGTCATTAAAATGTTGAAAATTGGTTAATCAATTAGTTGGAAAAAACTGAGGTGTTGATCGCAAGACACATTAACTGCATGGCTTAATAGCAGTGGTCAAGATATTGTACTCGGGAAGAAATCATGGAAAGAAAGAATGAACAGAAGGGTGTTGACTCAGCATTATCTAACTGAAAGCTTTAACAGATGATATTTTTAAGCAATTCTAAAAGCAATATTTATTTTTACGGCATAACAGAACCTTATGGAGGATTGAAACATTTAAATTTTGGTGTCTTAATGATCTCAAAATAAATCCAGTACAATAATCCGAATGAATGTTTATTAACTTGAGACACTCTGAGACTATGAGAGTCCATGTCACAGATGTTCATGCCATTTGCTCCCCTACTGACACTTCATCGACTTGTTTGTAGTCGAACATCTGATGGGCTGGTGTTGGAGCCCAGATGGCAGAGATTAACTTGTCCACAATATCTTGTGTCACATACATGACGTCAGGGATCTGGACTGATCGGCACTCTTGGCAACTGCTCCACAAGTTGCCATGATGAGGAGAAGGTCACCATGCTGCATGCATGCCCAGTGTTTGCTGCAGTGCCCTAGTTTATGGTCCTGGTATCCAGGCAAGGCTGGGCCACAATCCTTTGGGGCAATAAGATAAACACACCAAGCTTGCCAGAATGAAGGTAAACCCCAGGGCCAGTTTCTTCAGACAAATAAGACAGTCAAGTAAATGACATTGATGTCATCATAACTGTCAAAATAGTTTATACCAAAACCACTTGAGTAAAACGAGATAAATAAGAGTTAAAACTACACTACCTAATCAGGAAGGATTTGGTTTTGTACCTGTTCATTTGTAATTGGTTCACTAATGAGCTGAGGTAATTAGGATAATGACGGACAGGTGGCATTTTCCAATCCTTAGTTAAGTTCATACCTGAAGGGTAAAGAGCAGACAGCTGACAGCAAAATGAAGCCGGTACTAGCCTTGGCTTAACACCTCGATCAGCTCAGGAGAAGATGAAGATTAAGAAGTCTGTGGTTGCCCACCGCTGATGCTGAGGCATCTTGCTCTTTACTATTTGACTGACAAGTTCAATGCAAGGAATCATCACATTTGTTGCAGGCTGCACATCTGTTTTGAGTTACTGTCTTGTGATAATTATGGTAGCTGTCATTTCCTTGGGAATCAATAAAACTGTCATATGCCTTTGGGTAATCCGTGATGCTTGGATAAAGTTGAAATCTTATAGCACCTCAAATGCAATCCCAGTGCAGAAAGTTTAATGACCTAATGTATAAGTAACCACAGAAGTAAATACCCTCTACCAACAGCAGTGTAATTATACACATGTTAATACATGCACACCTCCTGCAATTACCTAACAATCACAACTCGTACCTCACATTCATATGCTTCACCACACACACACTTAGCACTTGTCCGACCCTCAGACACCCATTTCAAAGATTACATACATTTTCAGCAATTCCACTATAATAGATACCACACAAACACCTTGCAGCACACTCACTAACGTGTTACATCCTCTTTTGAAGGTGTGATGGGGAGGAACGTGCAGCAGCAGACTGACAGCAAGCCCTGCCACGTCCACAGGCCTGTGTCCATTGAGGAAAGTGAGCTTGGTGATCGTGGGCTTGGCCAGCAGAGAAATGAAGGCCCAAAGAGGAAGGATCATTGAAGAACACGGTACGCCGACATCTTATTCTTCTCTTCACATCTCACTTCACCTTTCTCCAACAATCTCTTCTGCATTACAGGATTCAGATGATTTAAATTTGCCCTCTTGTTTGCACCCTCACCACTACGTGATCATGTCTTTGGATCTTGCTCATTACAGAAAGTGAAGAAATATTAGCAGACCTGGTCATGGCAGCTGGTGAGCTGATGACTCCATGTCATTGTTTCCTGCATTTGTATCCCCCATAGTGAGAACTTGTATTAAATTGTTTGGCAAGTTGGTTTCCATAATTTATCCTCAAGGGGAAACAGGTGATCAGCAACAGTGAATTGTAATATGGGAAATGTATCACTTAATCATTTTCTCTTTAGTTGGAATTGGTATGGGAGGTTCAGGGTGTATTGCACGTCCTTAATTGCCATTGAAATGGTGAGAAACCATCTTCCTGAACAACTGCAATCCTCATAGTGAGCCCCAGAGGGCTCACTGCGAATGAGTGAGCACACAGGAATGGAGATATACATCCTGAAACTGAGGGGGGTGGGATGGTTGTCTTAGAACCCACTCTGCAGGTATTAAAGGGCCCAAAAGGATTACTGTACCTGCCACAAGTAGGAGATATCCAAGGCTTAATGTGCTTAATAAATTGTTGGCATCCCTTTTGTACACAATGTCCACTGCAAGCATTGTGTTCCTGGTGGACTGCACTGAATTTTCAGGGATCGCGGTGGCACTTCCTCGTGCCAAGCATGAACTGTGAAATGTGGTGCATGTCTGCTGCTGCCTCATGGAATGATCTGGTGCTGAGAAGATCAGGGCCTGGGTGCTGGAGCTCTCTCTGCAAGCAGCTGGAATGCCCAAGTGGTCACTTGCTTCAAAAATCTTCGCCTCCTGATGCATCGCACATCAGAAATACAAAAGCTGGGGGATTTGTTTCCCAAACATTCTTGGGGATAGACCCTTCCAGACATAATCTTTCTTCTCATCCCAGGCCTCCTTTGGCATGAAACCCATGTCTTTGAGCCCTCTCCTTGTCCTCCCTGTCAACCTGGAGGTCCAGTACTGGATATTTCCAATAAACCCACATTTTTCGAAGAATTAAATCAGCCTTCACCCCAGAGGAAATATGTGCTACACAATCAAAATATCCATAGCTCTGGGATCAAATAAATGCAATGGAACCAGGAAGGAGATTCAGGGTGGCCGAACAACGCTTTGCAAGTTCTATGCATACAAAATGCTAGGGGAACTCAGCAGCTCAGGCAGCATCTATGGAGGAAAATAAACAGTCAACGTATTGGGTCAAGACCCTTCATCAGGACTCTTGTGTCTCTGTCTTTGAAAGTTCTATGACTACTTACCAGCACTTTCTGATAAATATTCAACATGGATCAGGGTCATATTTTAAAAATCTATATTTTGTTACTGAAACAAAATCAAACAATAATGGCATGTAGTACAGCACAAACTGTTCTAGTGAATCTCCTCTAAATGCATTGACAAGACAAAATAGTAGTGGACAGAAGCATGGATGTGGTCAACACACACTTTTGAAGAGGTCTGAAAGTTGATGGTTAGAATACATATCCTTCCTAACAAAGGGTCTCAAGTTTTTCCACAAGGTGGATTGGACAATTGAGTGTTTACAGCTTTCTCTGTTCAAGATGCCCAACACTTGCAGGATTTTACTTTTGGTAATTTGGAGTATTCCAGTTGAGACAATCTCAAGGACAAAAATGTGTGCCACCCCTGAAGAAATTGTTTGCCAGACTTACTTCATCGTTAGAGCTTTGAGATCTATGCACTAGAATTTCTTTCTGTGCCCACTTGAATGATTCTTCTTGAAGGAAAATTGCATTTTTGATTCCCCATGTGCATAGTTCTGCACTTTTCCCAAATTAAACAGCACATGTTGGTCATAGCCCGCGAAACAAGTGAAGATTATCCTGAAGTAGTACAGCACTATGTATGACTCTAATCTTCACACAATTCTTCGTATCATCTGAAAACTTACAGACTCTGCCCTCAACATCTACTTACCATCAAGAATAATAAATACCACCACTTCAAACATTGCTCCCTGCTGTCTGGTCTTCAACATGTCCAAACCCATTTATAACTACTTTTTCTCCACTTGTGTCTTCTAAGTCATTTCAAAATCCAGCTCATTATATTTCCACTGATGCCATAGATGTTAATCTCTTAGAAAAGCAGCTTTTGCAGCACCCTTTCCACAAATTTGATAGCATGAAATAACAGGTCAGATCACACTGTTCCTAGCTTGTGCCTCGTGGTTGCCACCTATGCTATTCACGTGGCCAAGCTGAATTTTTGTGGCCACTTTGCTCCCAAAGTCTTGGTAGGATCACTGCTGAGGCTGTTCCACCAGACAACACTGGCAAGTTGGCCACAGGTGGTGGAAAGTCCACAGACTGCTCTAATAACCTTCTGTTAGCTCTTGTTTATCAGAAGGTCGTTTTTACTCTCCAAATGTCTCTGATGAATGTAAATGTTTAGAAATTGAAAATATACAAATTAAATGAAAATTGATAAATTGTGTTTTCCAGAAGTATTATTAAATAAGACATGAATATACATTGATATGAAGAAAAACAAACCAAAAGCTTACATAAGATCGGCAATTCCATTCAAATGAACGAGACCCACAAGAGGGTGTCAGCTATAACTGATATAAGCTGAGGGGCTTGGAATATAAAGTGGCATTTGCCCCCCTATCTTAGTAATCAAATCTACAGATGTCTCTGCATATCTATTGTCTTATTGTTAACATGTGTCTAATGGGCTTCACTCACCTAGGAACATGGTGATTTTCAAATTGACATTTTGAAATCATGATGCAACCTACTCAGATTCCAACATATTGTGTATAAAAGCAACAAAAGCTGGTAACACTCAATAGGTTTGGCCACGTTTGTGGAAAGAGAACTAGGGTTAACATTTCGATGAGGGTCTATGGCCCAAAATATTAACTGCTGTCTCTTTCCACAGATTGCTGCCTAACATGCCGAGTATTCCAGCCATTCTGTTTTTATTCAAGACTTCCAGCATCTATAATTTTTGATTTCCACTGTATATGGCACTTCAGTTCCTCCAAACAACTTTTGCATTACTGATGTCAAACTGTACTTAAGTGTGGACTACATCAGCCTTCTAGTCCATGGGAAAATGCTACAGAACATAGGGAACTTTTAAAATTATTGGCAGTGGTTTGTATCCAATTCTCCCTGGAGGTACAAAAGTGGATGTTATCCAGATCGGCTGCTATAATTTCAGATTTTATTTAAAATAAAGCATTTGTCCATTTTGTTGTTTGTTTTGCTTTTGATCACCATTAAAATGCGAAGTGAAGCACTGTCTTTAAAAGGTGAAGACTCATGTAAAGTACTCTTTTAATATGAAGGGTCTCGACCCAAAAGATTGGCTGTCCATTTCCCTTCACAGATGCTGCCTGACTCACTGAGATCCACCTGCAGTTCATTTTTGCCTCAGATTCCAACATCTGCAATGTGTTTTGTTATTGATTGCCTGAATGTTTGCAATTGTAAAGTAAAGCCTTTGAACCTAAATTGATAGAATGGAGAAAAAGGCACAATATTACAAGATGTTACAAATCAGAATTGACTATATTTCATCAGAACTCAGTTCATATGTTCAGAGTACTTACGGTATATTCTATTTTATTAGCATAAATCAAACCCTGAAGTACACAAATTTGGAAGTGTCAGAACAGACCTCAATCTGTTAGTAAATTTGAACTGGCCTAAGAAAGCCTTATTTTGTTAATAGAATATGAATGCCATTTATTTGGCAAAGCCAGAGATTCAATATATAAACAAACTATTTGCCCCCAGAATGACCTAGTAACTTAATGGGGTACCACAGGGGCCTTAACTGTTTATAATCTGAAGTAATAACTTGAATGAAGGAACTGAGTATACTCTAGCCACACTTGTTAACAATATAAGGATAGGTAGATTTGCAAGTTGTGAGGAAGACACAAAGAACCTGTAAAGTGATAGAGTTAGATTAAGTGAGCAGATAGGAAGTTAAGCAGATGGATTGTAAAGTGGGAAAATCTGAGATTATCCATTTTGGAAGGAAGAATTAAATAGCAATTATTTAAATGGAGTGAAACTACAAAATATTGTGGTTCAAAAGGCACCACCTAAATGTACCAGTATATGAAACACAAAAGTTAGCATGCAGAGGAACAAGTAATTTGGAGACTAATGGACTTTTGGCCTTTATTACAAGGGACATGGAGTGTAACAATAGGGAAATTGGGAACTTTACAGGCAGTGGGTGAGACTGTACATGGAGTATAGCATGGAATTCTGGTCTCCGTATTTAAGTAATAATATACTTGCAGTAGAGGCAATGCTCAGAGGTTCAATAGGTTATTTTCCTGGGATGCATGGGGCTGGGAGGAAGCAATTGACTTATGAAGAAAAATGTAACAGATTAGGCCTATACCTAACTGGAATTTAGAAGAATAAAAGGTGATCATGTTGAAACATAAAATGTTGACAGAGATTGTACTGTGGATCATGAGAGGATGTTTTCCTTGTGGGGTATTTAGAACTATGGAGCATAGCTTCAGAATTAAAGATGAAGATAAGAAGTTTGTACGTTCTCCCCCTGTGTCTACGTGGGTTTCCTCCGGGTGCTCCGGTTTCCTCCACATTCCAAGACGTACAAGTTAGGAGCTGTGGGCATGCTATGTTGGCACCGGAAAAGAGTGGCGACACTTGTGGGCTGTCCCCAGAATATTTTCAGTAACGCAAAAAGATGCATTTCACTGTGTGTTTCGATGTACGTGTGACTAATAAATAAATATCTTATCAAATTTCTTTTCTCAGAAGGTCATGAAACTTTGAAATTTTCTACCCCAGAAAACTGCAGAGGCAAACTCATTAAACATATTCAAGTCAGAGACAGACAGCCATTCAAACTGCAAGGGAGTGAAGGCGTAGGAGAGAGAGCAGGAAAGTAGTGTTGAGACCAAGATTAGATCAGTCATGATTTTTCTAAATGACAGAGCAGGCTGGAGGGGCTGAGTGACTTATTCCTGCTCTTGTTTTTACATTCTTTTGTTACTTATGAAAGAGCAATGCTTCTACTGTGCAATGAACTCCACTGCACCACACACTGTTTGTTCCCCTTTCATGACCATTGAACACCCCCTCCTACTGTCAGATACCAACCCCCCTCCCCTCTCCTTGGCCATCTATGAATCTTCTCATCCACTGTCAAAATATCCATTCTCAATCTGCCCCAACTTTGGCCACTCCACCAATGGAATCAGGACCACTGCCTATGAACATCAGACCTACCTTACCTCCACAAGTTATTTGTGTCATTTTAAATGTTCTGAGGTACATTTTATCATTGACCATGTTTAACCAGGTAATTTTCATTGCTGTGATATTTATGCTTTGCTATTTCATTGAGCTCATATCGAACCACAGTTTTTCAACATATTTAATTTATCTGAGGCTTTTCCTTGTGATTTTTGAACATATATGAAAGGCACAATCATGCCAGGAGGGTGAGTGGGTTAGGTGGGTTGAAAAGTAGGACTGGCAACTGTAGTTAAGTATTGCATTAAGTAATGATTTCCATTAACCTCACAAAAATGTTTCAGAAATAATTACATTGGTGAATATCCACAGTAAAGAAAAATATAAAATTGCCAACATCTGCAAAGTCTGTTTGCTTCCTAATCTCTCAAATGAATGTAATTTCATTTGGGCTTCTGTGAAGATTTGTCAGTAATTTCTACAAATGATGTGTCCTCAATTTCTGCATATCTAAACGACAACATTACTAGTCCACTTAATCTAAGCCCTTTCATTTAAATCCCTCAAATAATAATCACTACTGCATACCAAAAAAAATCTCGTTTGACCAGTGTCCTATTTTCCTTGTGCTGTTACATATACATTCTTTGTTATTGTTTCCTTTTCCTGGTCTAACTAGTTTTTATTTCAGATTTTTATTTCAGCTTCCCAGTATCATTTTGGGTTTCCATGTAAAATGCTGAATTTAGTAGGACTGGTGCTTGGACTTTTTTAAAAAAGTATTAAAAAGCAAGCCTGAGTGATGCTGAAATATTTAAATCTGGATTTTTGTTAGGTATTATTTGAAAATAGTATCATCCCAAGCATCAAAATTAATAAATTTTATTGGGAAAATCAAAATGGCCAAAGTAGTTTAGATGAATTCATGGAGTGCATTCAAAAGGCCACCCAGGTGCATTACATCATTGAACCAGAAAGATAACTGGCTACTTTGGATCTCGTCTTGCACAATGAGGTGGTTTAATTTCGTATTCTTGGAGCAAGCGAAGGTCAAGGGAGAACTGATCACTATGATAGAATTTTAAATGCATCAATCTTGAAGTTAAAGCAAAGCAAATTAGTCATGAATTTAAATAACACCTATTACATGGATATAAAAGAGAAGTCAGATAAGAAATGTTGGGAAATTAGATTGAATGGTACTGGTACATAAAAATGGAAAACAATTAAAGAAATATTTAATAATTTTCAATTAACATACATTCCACTGAGAAATTATTTACTTTTGGAAGAGTGTTCCATCCATGATTAACTAACGAGACTAAAATTAACATTACATTAAAAAGTAGAAGCTTATAATGTTGCTGAGAAGATTTTACAAGTCCTTTATATGATTTTCAAAGCATATAAAAAAACATTGATAAAGAAACAGAAGATAGTACATGAAAGTTAACTAGTAATAAATATATTGAAAAGTTGAATGAGCATTTACCATTATGTAAAAAAAGAGAAACAAAAGTAATGATGAGTCACTTAAAGATAGAGGGTGGAAAGACTCACTTGGTGCATAAGGAAATAACTTAGGTGTTAAATTAGTATCTCAATTCTACCTTCACAGTAGATAATATAATAAACATATTAGGAATAATAAAGAACCAAAGCTCTCGTGAGAGTGAGGAACTTGAAATTAGTAAGATTAATAAAGATAAAAGCCTGGAGATACTACTGAGATTGAGACATTCCTTGATGACATGACTAAGGGGACCGTGCATACATCACTTTCTACAATTTTCTAGATTTCGGAATGACCCCATGAATTAGAAAGCCGCATATTCAGGAAAAGGAGAAAGAAAGTGAGAGAGAAAAAAAGTAAGAAGTTATAGACCAGGTTGTCATCATGAAAGTGATGAAAACCATTCATAAGCAAAATAATGATACAATTGGACAGATTCATCATGGTTTTGAGAGACTTGTGTTTGACACTTTAAGATGGAGGCTTTTCTGGGGGACGTGGCTGTAAACATAGTTAAAGGGAAACAAGCAGATGCAGTCGTTCTGAATGTTCACAGAGCATTTGATAAAGTCCACAAAAGAATTGGAGACTGGATTGGAGAGCATGTCTTATGAGGATAGTGAGTGAGCTAGGGCTTTTCTCTTTGGAGTGAAGGAGAATGAGAGGTGACTTGATAGAGGTGTACAAGATGATAAGAGGCATAGATCGACTGGACAGTCAGAGACTTTTTCCCAGGGCGACAATGGCTAACACGAGGGGGCATAATTTTAAGGTGATTGGAGGAAGATATATGGGGGGGTGTTTTTTTTTACACACATAGAGAGTGGTGGGTGTGTGGAACGCACTGCCTGCAGAGGTTGTGGGGGCAGCTACATTAGTGACATTTAAAAGAATCTTAGATAGACACATCAATGGTAGAGAAATGGACGGCTATGTGGGATGGAAGGGTTAGATAGATCTTAGAGCAGGATAAAATGTCGGCACAACATGGTGGACCGAAGGGCCTGTACTGTGTTGCAGTGTTTTATGTTCTAAGAGAGACCGTTTTACAAAATAAAGGATCAGACGATTGGGGGGTAATATCTTAACATGGACAGAGGCTAGGTTCAAGGACAGAATACAGTTCTACCTCGAATTTACTTGAGAATTCTGAATTTGGTGACACATGTAGAAAAAAATTCCAGCAGTTCTACATGGAATGGTGCTGAGGTCGAGAGGGTTGAGAGCTTCAAGTTCCTGGGAGTGAACATCACCAACAGCCTGTCCTGGTCAAATCACATAGATGCCACGGCCAAGAAAGCTCACCAGCGCCTCTACTTCCTCAGGAGGCTAAAGAAATTTGGTTTGTCCCCTTTGACTCTCACCAACTTTTACCAATGCATCATAGAAAGCATCCTATATGGATGTATCACGGCTTGTTATGGCAACTGCTCTGCCCAGGACCGCAAGAAGCTGCAGAGAGTTGTGGACACAGCCCAGCGCATCATGGACACCAGCCTCCCCTCCTTGGACTCTGTCTTTACCTCTCGTTATCTTGCTGTAGCAGCCAGCATAATCAAAGACCCCACCCACCCAGGGTATTTTCTCCTCTCTCCTCTTCCATCGGTTAGAAGATACAGGTGCCTGAGGGCACGTACCACCAGACTTAAGGACAGCTTCTACTCCACCGTGATAAGACTATTGAACGGTTCCCTTATATAATCAGATGGCCTATGACCTCACGATCTACCTTGTTGTGACCTTGCACCTTATTGCACTTCACTTTCTCTGTAGCTGTGACACCTTACTCTGTACTGTTATTGTTTTTACCTGTACTACATCAATGCACTCTGTACTAACTCAATGTAACTGCACTGTGTAATGAATTGACCTGTACGATCTGTTCGTAAGACAAGCTTTTCACTGTACCTCGGTACAAGTGACAATAATAAACCAATACCAATGGAACTGCCAGCATTTCTCATCTGGTTACAGCCACAAAAAGTGCAATTATAAATGCACTTGTTTTGAAGATAATGAACGATCAGCATATTATTCTCACAAAATAGCTCCCCAATTCCACTCTTCTTCTCCAAAATGGTAGAAGGTGTTGTTGCTTTCCACAGAAATGTCCAACTCCATTTTCATAGAATCACAGAAATTTACAGCACAGAGAATTCTGTTCTGCCCATCATGATCATTTCTGCCAAAAAGGATGAGGAAGACTATAGCTTACAGCACTTTCTGTGCTCATAGTCCAACTGTATGTCAACATCATGGATTTTGGGCAATAGGTTTGTGTGTTAGCAGTTCCTTTATAGGGTTATGTATGGTGGGGATATTGACTCAAAGCTGTCTTGGTAATAATTCAGGAATCCAAATAATATCAATCTAATTGGGCATTGGTGAATGCCTAGGAATGGCAGAACAGGGGGAAGTGAATACTTGCACTTTCAGGGATGAAGGCAGACAAGGGCTGCAGCAAAGCACGGTCTCTGATCAGCCTGGACTTACTTGGTATTTAGCCAAGACCCCACTCGATCAGTTTTGTATGGTAGTTGGTGCACAACAGCTTCCCTGTGTTAAAAGAATTCACAAACTGGCATCTTCCACTGCCAGTTTCTCACAGCCGGGCGTGCAAAAATCCCTTTGGCTATCAGCTATTAGAGACAGGAGAGTAGGATTGTGATGCCTGAAAGCTCCCAGCCATGACCTGGCACAAAGACAGCAAGCATAAGGTGTCCATTTTGATTTGGAAGCTGTAACTAAGCAGCCCTCTTTAGGATCCACACTGTTTGCCCACTAGGGTAATGTGTCAGAAAAACAAAAACCCTGGAAGATAGGTTGTTTTATATCTTCCCCAAATGATTAGTTGCAATCAGAAGATCACCGCTAACATGGAGATTTTCATCCAAGTCATTTATATACATTACAAACAAGAGAGGTCCCAGCACTGATCCCTGCTGAACACTACTGGTCACAGAGCTCCAGCCAGGATAACACCTTTCCACTATGACCCCATATCTTCTATGGGCAAACTGATTCTGAATCCAAACTACCAAGTCACCACGGACCCCATGACGTCCCTTTGCTTACTCTGCACACATTCTTACTCCACTTCATGTCCCATCATTGACAGTTGTGGATTCAGCTACTGATGCTTTACATGCAGCAATTTATTCCCTAATTTTATTGCCACCTAATCCTTTATACTTATCCTTAAAGCTCACTTCTTTGACCAGGTTTTTGGTCACCACTTCCAAAAATCTCCTTTTGCCCATTCTTGCCTGATTATTTTTCTCTTCGATATCTTGGGCCCTCTTCTGTATCACCGCCGCCATCAGATTTCTTAACAGTCCATGAACCAATGAACATTACTTTGTTATTCCTTTCTTTGCACTATTGATTTATTTTGTAACTTATAATAATTTTATGTCTTTGCTCTGTAGTGCTGCCACAAAACAACAAATAAATCAGAACAAACGAACAACATATAAGTCAGTGATAATAAACCTGATTCTGAAAGTTCTGTAAAATTGCCATTTTAAAAAAATAAATTGATAGTTTTGAATTCACAGGTGTGATTGTTGATATTCATAGCATCATAGAAATTTACCTTCAGGAGCCCATCATCTTCATACTGGTGTGAAGTTTAGCTCCTGACATTAAGTGGCATGCACTAACACACTTAGAAAATGTATTTATTTCTTAATTTCATGGTGACAATGAATGACACAGTAATTTTGAATGAATTTCAAATGGAAATTTGTATTCATTCATTATAATAGCTAACATTATTGATTGTTAATAGATTTGAAGGCAACTGATTTTAGACCATACCGAAAAGCAATGACAAGCTTTTGCTTTCCCATATCTGATGCTGGAAGTAAATGTGTCACATATTAGCATAGAACTTTGTTTAAGGAAAACAATACACTAATTTCTTTGTCCTTATTGAACCTTGTTTTATGAGAAACCTTTGGCTTACATTTTATCAACATTCGACCTAATGGTGGACTGTATTTGATTAGACGGGACTGGAAAAGGACATTGGAATTGATTGGGACCGGCACCCACTCACTTTAGCTGACAACACCAAGCACCGTTTGGTTTGATATTGAGAACATTAATGAGGTGCTGATGCAGCGACAATGGCCAGATCATGCATGATCTGGGCCAGCTGCATGTGCTCACCACCCATGTTGCTCCTGTGGATGCCCTGAGAATGTCTTGCTACATTTAAAACACAATATAAATAGAAGTTGTGTTGTTGTTTTCAAAATCTTATCACTGAGTTTTTTGGTATTCATTTCCCACTGTTTGCACCTGCTTTACCGTCTGCTCTTAAGCTCTTTTCTGCACTGCAGACATTTAATTCTCCACCACCAACTTCAACTCCAGTGAAGGCACAATGGCTTTTCTGTTATATTCACCCCTTGAAAGGAAGGAGGAGCAATAAAATAGAGAATTCACACTGATGAGGTATCATTGAAGGCTCATTTATCCACATCAGTGTCGATGCCTAGAGTCTCTCCTAACTGCAGGATGGAGTGCCTGAAATATCTTTGCTTTGGAAAGGAACCTGTCAAAGAATTTTGCCACAAGCTGAAAGCAGTCCTTCTGCCCACCTCCAACAGATGCTCTGCTCTGATAGTTAAGATCACAACCTCTTAACGCTCCCACAGGATCCTTCCAAAGATGCCACTGAGGACATCTGTAACTTAAGTCAAACAGCTGTGTGCATATATATCAGTCAAGTCACAGATGCATTATCCTCTTGAGCTTCCCCATGGACAGATGGCGCCAAGTTGACAGCATGCAGACATTTTATCAAATGGCATCATGCCCCAAGTTAAAACAGTCATAGATGTTGCCCATGAAAACATATGTGCTCCCTCTGATAATTACCATATGTACAATAACAGGAAAAAGGCATTTCTCTCAATGTGAAGCTTACTTGTCACTACTCTAATTCCGTTGTTCCTCAGCCTGCTTTCTCTCTAGTTGTTAGAATGATGTCTTTTTTCGCTCTACTGGCCCACCAAAAGGGAAATCATCAGAGACAGAGGATATCCTTTACGCTATTTTGTGAGGCTCAAGTGGGCTTTCCCTGGACCTTAGCTGAGCAACTCTACTGCAGGATCCCTTCAACCACAAAAATCATCAGTGCCCAGATATTAGATTCAGTTCTGTATCCAAATTTACTATGGGCTTGAATCAAAGTGGAAAATTGATACAGAATATGAATGGGATCTTATAGAATGGATGGTATACATTCAAACTCTGAATTGCGTGCTTCTGTCTATGTATCACACCTTCTGCACAAAGAATAGAGGACACAGAGAAGTGGTAATGACCAGTGTATGATGAATATTGCTACACACATTTGGTAAAGAAACAGTGTGGGACACAAACAACAGTGCAACGTTTACAAAAGAAAGCAGGCTCACATGTGCTACTTAATGGGATATACATCATTGCAACTTTTACGGAGAGTCCATTATAGCAGATGTCAATGGATCTTTTTTTTATTATTATTAAGAAGAGATCTTTGATATTTTTTTATTGGCAAGGCCCAACTCCACCACCACGATCTACAGTGCAGTGTGAGAGAAGCAGGGTGCACATTGTGGTGTCATTTTGGCACCTTTACAATAGTTCACTTCCAACCCACATGTGACCCCCAAATTTACATGTAAAATTTTACAAATTATTTTGGTTACATACACACCTTGCCAGTCTTGTGCATACAGAAAGGAGTCCCTCGCATAAATTCACACCATAGCCGGTGAACTTGAATTCTTAGGCCCGTACATGCCCTTTGAAGGCATACCTCAGCTACCTGGATCAAATTTAGAGAATTCAGTATTACATTTTGGCATCATCTCTGGGGTGGCAACAGCATGTACTGTATACATTCCTTGTTTGTATATATGCCTTGTTTGTATACATGCCTTACAATGAGACATCCTGAAGGAAGGATGAAGATCCACATCAGGAACAAGGGCTTCAGCAACACTGCAACAACTGTGTATACTTCCCTCTTTCTACCAAATGTATGCCATCATCTACAGACCCTTCTCCATACATATTATATACAACTCCCACTCGTGTAATCTCATTAAAGTTGCTTCCACACCTTCGCAAAGAAAAAGTCTGTGAAGTCATCATTAGTATCACCACAATTTTATTTCCAACCACAGTGCATCCGTGTATACTGCTGCCTCTAATCTCTGAATCGTGCCATGTTGCCAGACTCTGCTATATAAACTTTTAAACCAAATCTAATATTTTTGCTAAAAGCTAGTTCAGTCGCAGATACACATGTGAGACTGGAAATGATGTAGGTGTAACTTCAGTAGCTCTTGTTTCACGATAATTTCAAGAATAATCATACACCAACCAGCATCTCTTGTGCAAGAACATGCTACCTGGACTAACACACTGAGACCACACATCCAGCATTATAGGATGTTACTGCAAGACCTGTTTGTATAACAATCCTGAGAGAGAGAGAACAACATCATTCATGTAATACCTATGTCATACTATACATACAAGGCACTTTTTCATGGATCTGATCTACAGAAAAGGAGATCACCAGTGAAAAAGAAGGACCCACGCATTCATGCTCAGATCATAATGCAGTTATTATCATTTGCAGCAACTCATTACATGCCACTTCAGACTTTTGGTCTTGTCAATGAAGATACTTCTACTTAAGGCCAAGCATATAAAGGGCACTCTTCCAACTCTTTGACATTGAGAGCAAGCAATTGAATTATTTTAAATACATGGTGAGTCATGTACAGCCAATTCATGGAAGGCATGATTGGTTTTGCAAACCTTGCTGCCCCATCATTAAACACCTCCAGCAAACATACGGTAATTAGATTGACATTGGCCATTTTGTGCTCACCTGCTCTCTTTTGTAAATCAGTCCTGATCATCTTCCGAAATCACTTATTTGGTTTGGCTTTATGCAAGGAGGACACTATACTGTCCATATTGAACTTGGAAACTCTGAGCTAAGTTGTTTAGGTGAGTTTTTTTATTCACATAATATTCGCTATTGTTGTCTCTTATGTTGTGGGAGGACTTTAAATCCCAAACACCAGGAGAACATGGTCAATATTTAAAACAGACCCAAGCAAAGAAAGTGCCATGAGATTGGCTCATTTTTCACTTAATGAATGAAAATTATGCATTGGCATTTTACTGCTTAAACTTTAGCTCTGTGAAAAGTAATTCTTAAGAAAATATCAGATTAACCATTTTGTATTACCATTAGAATAGTGTTAAGGGATTTTGTTTCAAAAATAGCAAGTTGGTATGACAAAATTACAAAACCTCCTAAATTTTGTGTATCTCGTTAATGTAGCTTTAGGTATTTTGGTGCAAAGACTTTAAAATCTAAGGAGACAAAAAATAGCTTATGGAAGACATGTATAAAAAACTGACAAGGCTAATTTGAAATCCATGTCAGGTTTTTGCCAGGATTTTTTTAAAGATGTCAGATATACATATAAGTGCACTGGACTGCACATTAGTCAACATACTATTTTAATCTAAATTCCTGAGAAGTTAATATATTTTTTGGCATAAAGATTATTTACATAATAATAACAAACCCTCATATCTTTATTGATATCTTATCAGTGCTGTTATTTAATTGAGTAGAGTTCAAAATAAACAGCTGCAAATCATTCAGCACTCAGAGCAAAAAGAACATTTTTATCCCATCTGGGATTTTATTTAATAGCACGAATCATAAAAATAATGATTAACTGGAAAATTTATTTATATGTAAAGATTTGAAAATCAGTCAGTTAAATGATACAATGATCCTTCTAGACCCTCTATATTATAAAAAGGTGCTTTAGAGAACAGTTTATCTAGTTGTATACCTAAGATAGCCTTATAGGAAAACCAATAATATAACTTGGTCTGATGCCAGCAACAAAGTCACTGACTAGGTTTCCCATGCAGCAGAACCTCACCTCCAGCTGTCGTGGTTCCCATCATCATTGGGTCAAGACCTTGCTCTGTGAAGCTCATGAGATAGCTGGTGCAACAACCACTCCACATTAAAAGAAACCAGCTTCCACTTGGGAGTGCAACTAGTCTTCAAAACAAAAATATTCAACCTACAGTGACTACATTCCTGAACTAAGGTGACGTGAACCTCAGTGGCTGAGCTGCAGTATGCAGACGTTGCTTGTGTTTGAGCATGCCCAAAGGCCAAGCTCCAAGATATTGTTGACTTGTTCACTGAGGGATACAAGAGGATGGGACTTGGACTGAATATCCACAAGACCCAGATAACCTCCACCAACCTGGCCCTGCTCCAACAATAAAGGTTCATGACAAGACCCAGGAAAACATAGACCACATCCCATATCTCAGAAGCCACTTTGAGATGAAATTCACCACCAGCTTCAATACATTAGCACAACCTTTGATTGATTGAGCTGAAGGTATTTGAAGATCAAGCACTCAGACCCGGTTCTAAGCTCATGGTCTACCAGGCAGCAATAACCCCTGCCCTCTGATATAATTTCAAGATCTAGACTAATTACAGCAAGCACCTCAATGCACTGGAAAAATACCACCAACTCTGTCTCCACAAAATCCTCCAAGTTCACTGGCAGGAGAAGTGAAGTACTGTCAGCGTCCTTTCACAGGCCAACATTCCTAACATTGAGACCGTAGCTTCTCCATCTCTACATTGGGCAGGCCTTGTTGTCTGATGTGCTATCAATATTGTTTGAGGTGGATTGACGTGGGCTGGGCGATGGACATTGTCTACTTGGACTTTAGCAAGGCTTTTGACGAGGTAACCCACATGGTAGACTGGTTCAGGAGGTGAGATCACACCCAGGGTGAGCCAGTCAATTGGATACAAAGTTGGCTTGGTGGTGGGAGGCAGAGGATGGAAGTGGAGGGTTATTTCTCAGTTTGGAGGCCTGTTCCCAGTGGTGTGCTGCAGGAAGCAGTGATGGGTCACTGCTATATGTCCTCTGTAGATGACATGATTAGTAAGTTTGCGGATGAAACCAAAATTGGTGGTGTGGTGGACAGTGAAGAAGGTTGTCTAAGATTAAGATCTAGATCAAATGGGAAATGGCAGAGTTTAATGCTGGAAAGAGTTCAAAGAAGATTTATGAGAATGTTGCCAGGACTCAAGGGTCTGAGTTAAAGGGAAAGGTTAGGCAGGCTACTACTTTATTGCTTTGAGCATAAGAGACTGAGGGGTGTCCTTATAGAGGTGTATAAAATCATGATGGGCATAGATCAGGTGAATACACAGCCTTTTGTCCCAGTGAAAGACAATCAAAAACTAGCCGGCATAGCTTTAAGGTGAGCGGAGAAAGATTTAAAAGGGATCAGAGGGGCATCTTCACGCAGAGGCTGGTATGTATATAGAACAAGCTGCCAGAGGAAGTGGTTGAGGCAGGTACAATAACATTTAAAAGAGACTTGGATAGGTACATGGATAGGAAAGATTGAGGGATATGGACCAAATGGGATTAGCTCAGGAAGGTATGGATGAGTTGGGCCAAAGGGCATGTTTCGATGCTTTATTACTCTATGATTCTGTAACATACTGCCAAAGCAGAAATTCTATTTTGAGCTCTGCAATGTGAGGAGATAATCAAATAGACTTGAAAAGAAAGGATTAAAAGAATATGTGCAAAACCTCCCCAAAGAAGTGCAACATCTCCACTAGCTCCTGGGAACTTTTGGCCCATGACGGCACAAAGTGGAGTAGCAGCATTCAGGATGGTATTGTGAACCTCAAGGCCATGCACTGGGAGCATAAAGAACCTCTGGGTCAACAGTAGATGGAGTGAACTCTCTCATAAGTTACCTGCCCTATGGAAGAGTATGCACTTCCCACACTTCTGCAGTCACCTCTGAAACCACAAAACTGAATTGGAAACAAGTCATCCTCAATTCCAAGGAGCTGCCTTTGAAGTTTCTATCATAGTGTACAGACTATTTTCTTTCTTTGTTGGACACATACTACTGGTATTTGATTGAAATTATAAAACGATCAAACGTATGAATGGGTAATATGCTTTGGACTCAGGGTAGATTCTGTTGGCTGTTTTATGGTCTTGCATGGGGGAAAGTACCGGTGATAGTCCTACCTGCTCTAAAATAAGATGTCAGGTATGAGAGAGTGATTTTATGATGGTTCAGTTTCAGTGAGGTTCTAGAAATGAAACACATTATTATAAATCAATCTATTATGAATGGAAGGAGGAGGTATATAGTAGGAAGAAGAAAATCATTGCCATTTTCCAGATTAAGAGGACTGTTCTAAACAGACAGAATCTGTCCCCTGGACTGAGGCAAAAATACCGATCGTAGTAACAATGGTCAATAAATTGGGGATAAAGGTCCAGGGAAATACAGGGGCCTTAGCAGGGTTGCCAAAAAATGACCTTGCCTGTAACAAGACCAAAAGGATATTGCAAACAATTTGCACTTTTAAACGGCGACAAAAGTCAAAAGCAGAAAGGTATTGTTATTAACTGGGGAAAATAATGCAAAATGCACTTGTAAAACCTCATTTCAGTCTCAGGACCTCATTCAAAACCTATGGTTGCATTTCTCATCCAATAGGCTTTCAATAAAGTATGAAAACAAAAAGATCTTTGGGAGAGTCTGGTGAAATTAAAATGATGAAAATGGTGAGGGGATGGAGTTTGAAGCAGAAGGGACTAATCATGTTCCTCCTGGCCCCATAAAGGATTATTTTTGAACTATCCACAATATTTCTTCAGACATCTCACTCGCAGATGCTCTGCTTCAGCTGAGCAGGAAAAGTTCACAGGCTTCCCTTCTCAAGCTTGATTCAAAAGCCATCTGGGGCTCACTGACAAAATAGATCTCTAATTTACATAAATTCATCAGGCTTCTGCTTACATTAAGCAGTTCCTTGTCTGTTTGTAGACTCCTGCAGTTTAACATTGGTTACCGTTTAGAACACAGAGCAGTACAGCACAGGAACAGGCCCTTCGGCCCACAATGTTGTGCCGAACCAATTACATTGGAAATAAAGTGGCCAACTAAACTAATTCCTTCTGCCCACACAGTGTCCATATCCTACCATTTCCCTCACATTCATGTGCCCATCTAAGAGCTTCTTGAATGCCCCATATGCCTCCACCACCACCCCAGGCAGCGCATTCCTGGCGCCCACCACTCTGTGTAAAAAAAACTTGCCCCGCATATCTCCTTTGAACTTACCCCTATCACTTTAAATGCATGCCCTCTGGTATTAGACATTTCAACCCTGGGGAAAAGATACTGGCTGTCTACTCTATCTATGCCCCTCATAATCTTACAAACATCTATCAGATCTCCCCTCACCCTCTGCCACTCCAGAGAGAACAACCCAAGTTTGTCCAACCTATCCTCATAGCACATGCCCTGTAATCCAGGCTGCATCTTGGTAAACTTCTTCTGCACCCTCTCCAAAGCCTCAATATCCTTCCTATAATGGGGCGACCAGAACTGAGTGCAATACTCCAGTTGTGGCCTAACTAAAGTTTCATTAAGCTGTAGCATAACCTCCTGACTGTTGAACTCAATGCCTTGACTACTGAAGGCAAGCATGCCATACGCCTTCTTTACTGCCCTATCAACCTGCGTAGCCACTTTCAGGGAGCTACGAACTTGGACCCCAAGATCCCTCTGCTCATCAACACTGTTAGGGGTCCTGCCATTAACAGTGTACTGTCCCTTCACATTTGATTTCCCAAGGTGCAACACTTTACATTTGGCCGGGTTGAACTCCATCTGCCATTTCTCCGGTCATATCTGCAACTGATCTATATCCTGCTGTATCCTTTGCCAGTCTTCTATGCTATCCACACCACCACCAATCTTTGTATCATCTGCAAACTTACTAACCTACCCATGTACATTTTCATCCAGGTCATTTAAATACATCACAAACAGCAGAGGTCCCAGTATGGATCCCTGAGGAACACCACTAGTCACAGACCTCCAGCCAGAGTAAGTCCCATCGACCACTACCCTCTTTCTTCTATGGGCAAGCCAGTTCTGAATCCAAACGGCCAATTCCCCATGGATCCCATGAATCTTAATCTTCTGGATGAGCCTCCCATGAGGGACCTTGACAAACAGCTTACTAAAATCCATGTAGACAGCATCCACAGCTTTACCTTTATCAATCACCCTTGTCACCTCGTCAAAAAACTCAGTCAAGTTGGTAAGGCACGACTTGCCCTGCACAAAGCCATGCTGATTGTCCTTAATTAGGCTATGGTTTTCCAAATGCTCATAAATCCTATCCCTAAGAACACTCTCTAGTAACTTCCCTACCACTGACGTGAGACTCACTAGTCTATAGTTACCAGGATTATCCCCGTTTCCCTTCTTGAATAATGGAACAACATTAGCTACTTGCCAGTCCTCTGGGACCTCACCTGTGGCTAGAAAGGATATGAAGATATTGGTCAAGACCCTAAGCAATCTCATCTCTTGTCTCTCTCAGTAACCTGGAGTATATCCCATCAGTCCCTGGGGACTTATCCACCTTAATGCTCTTTAAGAGACACAACACTACCTCCTCTTTTATCTCAAAATGCCATAGTACATTAGCACGCTCCACACTGATCTCCCTGTCCACCACGTCCTTCTCCTTGGTAAATACTGATGCAAAGTACTCATTAAAGACCTCACCCACATCCTCTGCTTCCAAGCACATGTTCCCTCCTTTATCCTGGAGTTGTCTTACCCTCTTCCTAGTTACCATACAACCCCAAAAATAATAATTTGTAGAATATTCTAACTGACCAGCTGCATCCTTTTCATTTCATGCAAGCCCAAATGTTCTATGTATTCCAAGAGATTGCTTAGTCCTTTTCCTTGTTTCATGCATTAGAAACATTTTTTCTCTAGACTCTGCCCAATTCCATTTAATTGCTTGGAAGGTACAAAATGTTTCTTCCCCTAGAAAGGAAATTCTTAATAATAGCAGAGGAATGGCCAAACAAGATGTAACCATTTGTACCACATTCTGGTTCTGGAGCAGAATTGTGAAAATTGAGGGATTTAAGGGTCGTGGCAAGTAACTTTAACTTAAAAACAGGTTGAGTTTGGGTCAGGTAAGAAGTTAGCATTGAAACAAAAAATTAATCCCGACTCCAACTCAGATCAATCCCACTCAATACCAGTTTTAACTGGGGAGAGGATGAGTTTAAAGCAATCAATACATTCTCAGGAAGCATGTCACTCAGTAACAACTATGTACCTCCACTTTAGCAAGCTTTATAATTGATAACAAATATCATCTCAGTTACCAGGCAAGTCAATGAAGTTGAGAAGGGTTATATCCATGAGTAAAGTATCTTCACTGCTTGGGAATCAGGAAGAGTGTTTCCCCCACTCAACATGTGTATACAAACCCCATCACACATCAATAGCTCTCATGCTTGTTTGGTGAAAATGTTTCCATCCTGGTTGAAGAAAATGAGCAGTGCAAGAAATATCAGCACAGGTTCCTGTTGCTATTGCAAAGAACCGTATGGACATCTGCCATTCACTCCCCTGTTAAAAACCACAGAATATTTGTCAAACCTGCATTTCTATCTTTCTGCCCATAACCTCTAACTGCCACTCTGTTCATGCAGACTCAGAAATATCAGGCCCGTTATATCAGTACCAAATTTTGGCAACATTTAGCTAACCGGAGCATCACTGAGTTTCAGAATCTGGTCAAAAATTGGCCCTGGCATCTGTAATTAATGTGTTGCAGGATTTTTCTTCTCTTGGTCTTCGAACCAAAATTCAAGAGCTAAGTACTTTGACTTGTCTAACCTTGGTGGATGTGCAGCTCCATGACTTTCTGTCACACTGGGTCTGGTCAATCACAAATAATGGATTATTTTTAAGGCATTGATCAGACCTCAAATACTGAGAGATAACCACTAATTTCATGAGCAGTATAGTTGGAAAATGTAATGAACATTTTGCAGAATATATCTAAATGATCTACAAAGAATAAAGTATGAAATAAAGTATGATTATGTTGTGCTAATGTCATAGAAGAAAAATATTATTTTATGACATTAAAATGTAATGCTGTATGTATTGGTAAAATGCAAACAAGATTGTAAAGTAATGCCGTGTTTTAAAAGTCAAAGGAATTTGCATTTACATTTTTGAAAGTTCTCTCTGTTGGAATTTAGAAAAGTGCAGCAGCCAATTGCCACAAGGAGAAATAAATTATGTGACTATTTTTTGTTACGTTGCCAGGTCAATAGACATTCTTTGAGAGGACCAACAAGGCTTCAGTTTAACATGTCATACGAAAGATAACCGTTCCCTGAGTCTGCACGTGAGTGTCAGGGAGGTAACAATGAACTTAGAGCTGGTATGTGAATTAACTCAATGTCCATTTTTGGCCTCCCTCCGTGCTGTAAGTTTCTATAATAAACTCCTGAAGAGTAGATGGAAGGGATCTTAAGTAGAGGTATTCAAGATTATTTGAGTAAATAAGGAGAAACAGTTTCCATTCTTGGGTAAGCTTTTAAGCAAAGGTAACAGCTTTAGGATTAATGACTAAAGAAACAGGGGGTAGGTGAGAAATTATTTTATATAGTGGGTATTATGATCTGAAACACACTGTTTAAAAGGGTGGTAAATGTAGAAAAAAATAGTAATTTTTAATGAAAATTGCATGCACATTTAACTTCAAAAATAGAATTTGCATGGCTGTGACCAAAGGAGATGGGGCGGGATTTATTCACAGCCAAATATTAAGGGTGGGATAACCTCCTTCTGTTCTGTATGATTCTGTGTTCAAGACTTTTGATTGGGCTTACAGCTCAGAGGCAAATAGCGCCCCATTAACATATGGCGACACTGCCACAGTCCCAGATATTTACTGGATTACGCTTAAGCAGATATCATACTGAAATTTAAGCAGGTTTCCATGCCACAGGAACTCATGCTGACATTTCTTGCATTATTCCTTTTCACTTTCCAGAATGGAAGAACTTTCAGCAATAAGCACAAACATTGAGATCGATTGAAAGCACAAACATTGAGTGCCCACCCCGCCTCCCCTCTTTTGTCCACCTATCACTGCTCTGCTTTTCCCTCCTGTATATAGTGCTTTCCCTTTTCCTATCTACAGTCCTGAAGAAGGGTCCTGACCCAAAACGTAGACCGCCTGCTTTTCTCCACGGATGCTGCCTGGCCTGTGGTGTTCCTCCAGCATCAGTGTCTTTCATTTTCATTGAGATCAATTGTTACCCAGTGTAATTACTCCCCTTGAAAAATAACAATTTATAGGAAACTTGTGTGGTGTCCTTCATAGCACCATTCATGCATTTTAAAGAGGTCTTTCATTAAGTATCTAAAGATATTTAACAAATGGAAGGAAATAGAAATCTCAGTTAAAAATTGTGGTTTGATCTCAGTAATAGGAGAGGACATTTTACCACTAAGCTTACTAATGGAATTTATCTGGTTTAGCTGCTCAATTCTATGTACAAAGGCAATGACTTATATGATAAAATGAAGAGGAGCAGGCCATTTAGGCCCCTGAGCCTATCCTGGCAATGAATTAATTTGTGGTTGATCAGGGCCTCAGCTCCAATTGTTTAATACCAAAGGAGCCGGTTACACAGGAGACCATTAGGTGCTAAGCTGAGGCTGTGCTTTTGACTTGATTATATCCATCACTAGAGCCTGCAGGGTCATGCAAGAACATATTTTATATGTAATAAGAAACCCATTGACTAATAGCTCCACATGTCATGCCATTGCATTGTTTTACACAGAAATATTGCAACATGGCTTTGTTGCCAAAATAAGATATCTTTATCAGTCACATGTACATCAAAACACACAGTGAAATGCATCTTTTGCGTTGAGTGTTTGGGGGGCAGCCCACAAATGTCACCACACTTCTGGTGCCAACATAGCATGCCCACAACTTCCTAACCCATACGTCTTTGGAATATGGGAGGAAACCGGAGCACCCAGAAGAAACACACACAGACACGGGTAGTACGTACAAACTCCTTACAGACAGCGGCTGGAATTGAACTCGGGTCGCTGGCGCTGTCATAGCATTATGCTAACCGCTACACTACTGTGCCTGCCCTAAATGCTTAACTGTCATAATAATAGAGTGAGGGATAAGGGCCTGATTTTAACCTCACTACTGCAGTATTTCTCTCTTTAAAGAAGGTGATAGTGGAATGGAAACTGGAACAGCAAGTTCCAGCCAAAGGCCTGATTTTTAATTGGGCTTCAGTTGGCGGTGCATGCTTTCTATATGGATTTCAATAAAAATGTTTGACAAGGGTCGCTCAATGGCAGGCTGGTCCAGAAGATTAAGACAAAGGGATCCATGGTTAGTTGGTAAATTGGATCCAAAATTGGCTTGGTCAGAGAAGACAAGAGGGTAGTGGTAGAGGGGTGATTTTCTGACTGAAAGTCTATGACCAGTGATGTCCTGCAGGGATCAGTGCTGGGATCTCTGTTGTAATATGTAGGGAGTCAGATTAGTAAGTTTCCAGATGATGCAAAAATTGTTTGAGTTGTGAATAGCAAGGAAGGTTATCAAAGGATATAGCAGGATATAAATCAGTTGGAAATTTGGGCAGAGAAATGGACCCTTAGTAACATTAATGCACAGAGGCATCTTGGGGTGCAAGTCTATAGCTCCCTGAAAGTGGCAACACAAGTGGAGAGGATGGTAAAGAAGGCATACAGCATACTTGTCCTTGGATGGGCCATTGAGTGTAAAAGTTAGGAAGTCATGTTGCAGCTGTGTAAAACCTTAGTTAGGCCACATTTGGAATTTTGTGTGCAGTGCTGGTCGTCACATGATATAAATTATGTGGAGGTGATGGAGAGGGTGCAGGAGAGGTTCACCAGAATGTATTAGCTCTAAGGAGAGGTTGGACAAACATGAATTGTTTTCTTTGGTATGTCTGAGGCTGAGGGAGTGATCTGATAGAAGCAGGTTAACAATGTAAGGCAATAGATAGGGTAGGTAGTCAGAGTTTTTATCCCAGGGTGGAAATGTCAAAAACGAGAGGGCATTGGTTTAAGGTGAGAAGGGGGAAGTTTAAAGGAGATTTAGGAGGCAAGTTTTTTTTTTAAATGTGCAGAGTGGGTAGGTGCCTGGAACACGCTGCCAGGGAAGGTGGTGGAAGCAGATACAATAGCAACATTTAAGGGGCATTTATACGGACACATGAACAGGCAGGGGATGGAGGGATATGGACCGTGAGCAGGCAGATGGGATTAGTTTAGATTGGCATCTTGGTCATTGCAGACATGTTGGGCCTGTTCCTGTGCTGTACCATTCTATGTTCAAAGTAACCTGTCTCCTAGACCACATAGGAAGGCTTCAGAGACTTTTGGACACCACAAGTGCAATAAAAAAAACAGGTGTGTCAAAAAATTTGTCCAATGACAATGAGTAATCTGGATTGACATTGTATAGGATTTCCCCCACCCCCACCATATTTACAACAACTGTAGCAGAGATGACTATGGTCCCATAGCAAGGAATGCAGACAGAGAGGCAGTTAGTTTGTTCTTGGAGCAACACTCAGTCACAGCAGGACAACATCCTCCTTTCTCACATTACAGTCTCTGAAGGAGGTAGGGCCAACAACACACAGGGCCAACGATGACTGATCATGAGCTGTGAACCAGCTTCTCCCACTTCCAAATGTAAGATTGATCAAAATAAACACACTGCTGTTTGGCCTGAAGAATGGATAGTTGAGTGATTCTTTTTACTTACAACAGGGGGACAGGTTAAAATTCCATCCCAGAATCAACCTTAGCCGATTTCTAGTGGCAAATTTAACATCAATGGTTGTTCATTCAGCAACAATAACTTCACCTAAGGCTAAATCTGGGTGTTTTTGTTTTTGCACACATTCAAACTTTTATAAGCAGAGTGATAATATTATTTTATACAACGTTCACAGTACTACATTAAATATCAAGATGACATGCAGATAATATAACCTAATTCCCAGACAGAGTAATTGGATCTGGCTCCCAAATCTGCTTGTTGGATTTGAGCTTGCAATTCTCCTGAGGCTACTTCAATCCCCAAGTGAGTAACACAACTTAGTTCTCAGGCCTTCCATGACCAATTCCAGCCCTCTAAGATGTGCACGTGGCTGCATGGCTTTGATCTGAATTTTAAGATAAAATTGCCTTATTGTTATAGAACTTGGCCACTTTAAGTTGTATCTTGCACAACATATAGAAGCATGTTTACTGCAGCCACATATTTATTAGCTTTTTATCCTAATACTCACCTTTCAACCAGCACATCTGTTCTCTGAGATTTGTTTAATATTGTTGATCTACTCTTATTTCCAGTGTGGTATCATCTCTCAACGGTCATCACGCTTATATCAGTGCCTCTCATGGCTCAGCTCATTTTTGGTCAGAGAGAAACTAAAACCTTCCCATCGTTTCTCCACATTTACAAAAGGTGCTAAAACAAAGCATGCTGAAACTTTGCCCAATTAAATTATTTTTTTTAAATATCAAAGAGTTATCGCATCCAATTACATTTATTAATGAAGCTTCTACCAAAATTCATTGCAAGCGTCTGTAGAGTTTTGGATACAACGGTAATAAAATGTTTAAGTTAGGTCCTACATTTGTATCATTGTTGACCACGCATGGGGGACTGGAAGACTGGAGGGTGGCGAATGTTGTGCTTTTATTTAAGAAGGGCTGCAAGGACAAGCTAGGGAACTGAAGGCCAGTGAGCCTAACGTCAGTGGTGGGAAAGTTACTGGAGGGGATTCTGAGAGATGGGATCCACTTGCATTTGGAAAGGGATGGTCAGCATGGCTTTGTGCATGGGAAATAGTCTCTCACAAGTTTTGACTGAGTTTTGTTGAAGAAGTGAACAAGAAGCTTGATGATGGCAGGACAGGTGACGTTGTCTACATGGACTTTAGCAAGGTCCTACATGGTTGGCTGTTCTGGAAATTTAGATTACATGGGATCTGGGGTGAGCTAGTCGATTGGATCCAAAACTGGCTTGTTGGTAGGAGATGGTGGTGGAGGGTTATTTTTCAGATTGGAAGTTGTGACCAGTGGTATGCCACAGGGATCAGTGCTGGGTCCACTGCTGTTTGTCATATATACTTACAAGTTGGAATGGTTAGTACATTTGTGGATGACATCAAAATTGACATTGAAGAAGGTTAACTAAGATTACAACAGGATCTCAATCAATTGGGAAAGTGGCCGAAGAATGGCAGGTAGAATCTAATTTGGACAAGTGTGAAGTGTTGCATTTTGGGAAGTTAAACCAGGGCAGGACATACACAGTAAATAACAGGGTCTTGGAGAGTGTTGTAGAACAGAAAGACCAAGGAGCACAGGTACATAGTTCTCTGAAAGTGGTGACACAGGTAGAGAGGATGGTGAAGGTGGCATTTGACATGCCTGCCTTCATCAGATGGGGCATTCAGTACAAGAGTTGGAACATCATGTTACAGCTGTACAAGATGTTGGTGAAACTGTATGGGGTATTGTATGCAATTCTGGTCAGCCAGCTGTAGGAAAGATATCTTTTCTGCACCCTTTCCACCTTAACAATGATCTTAGTGGGACTGGAGGGCTTCAGTTATAAGGAGAGACTGGATAGGTGGGGGATTTTTTCACTGGAGCGTAGGAGGCTGGGGAGTGACTTTATAGAGCAGTAAATAAAATTATGAGGTACATAGATAAGATGGACAGCCAGTCTTTTTCCCAGGGTAGGGGAGTCAAAAACTAGAGGGCACAGTTTTAAGGTGAGAGCAGAAAGATTTAAATGGGACCTGGGGGGCAAGCTTTTCCACACGGAGAGTGGCATGTGCTTGCGATGAGCTGCCACAGGAAGTGGTGGAGGCAGGTACAATTACAATGTTTAAGACACTTAGGCAGGTACATGGATAGGAAAGGTTCAGAGAAATATGGGCCAAACGCAAGCAAATGGGACTGGCTCATGCAGGCAACTTGGTTGGCATGGATGAATTGGGCCAAAGGGCCTGTTTCTATGCTGTATAACTCTATGACTCAGTTAGTTGGTAGGAGCATTGATAGAAAGGTTGAAGTATTCCATGCATGAAAACCATTCTTCATATGATGCAGATAAGGAATAGGGAAATTTTTGACAGCTAAGACAGTTGGGTCAATTGGTTACTAAGTTTGCATCAGAGTAGATTAGCAAAAATAATTGCCCAAGTCTGACAATAGAAGTCCACTTGAGTAAAGACAGAGATGAGATAGTGTAACAATCACATTACCTAAACAAGTGGTAGTTTGTCATGGTACCCATTTGTTCGTGATTGGTTTGTTAATGGTTTGAGATAATTCGTAGGGTAATGGACAGTGAACGTGTGTTATTGATATTGGTTGATAGGATGGGCAGATTAAAAGGGGTCAACACATTTCTTCATCTGCTGTAGAGAAGGTATTTAACGCAGGCTCACTCCAACATGTGGAGCCAACTTTCACTGAAGATTCTTCTCCAGCAGAATGCCTTGCATCCTTCCTAATAGGACACAGAACAGAGAACAGTACAGCACAGGAACAGATCCTTCAGCCCACGATGTCTGTGCCCAACACAATGCCAAATTAAATCTCTTATGCCTGCACGTGATCCACGTCCTTCCATACTCTGCATATTCATATATCTATCTAAATCCCATGATCCTATCTGCTTCCACCACTACTCTGGCAGCCCATTCCAGGCACCCACCACTCTCTATGTAAAAAAACCTGCCCTGCACATCTCCCTTAAACTTTCCCCGTCTCATCTTAAATGCATGTCCTCTAATATTTGACATTTCTATCCTGGGAAAAAGATTCTGACTGTCCAACCTATCTATGCCTCTTGTAACTTTATGAAATTCTATCAGGTCTCCCCTCAACCTCCAGCACACCTGAGAAAACAACCCAAGTTGTCCAACCTCTCCTTATAGCTCATACTCTATAATCCAGGCAGCGTCCTGGTAAACCTCTTCTGTACCCTTTCTAAAGCTTTCACATCCTTCTTATAATGGGGTGAACAGAACTGCACACAATACTCCAAGTGCGGCCTAACCAAAGTTTTATATAGCCACAACATGACTCTCTTACTCTTATAGTCAATGCCCCAACCAATGGAGGCAAGCATGCCATATGCCTTCTCTACCACCCTATCTACATGTGTGCCCAATAAATTAGGTTGTTCTGCCCAAGTTACATTTTGGCGAAATTTCAGTCTGGCTTTAAGGAGAGCTAGCAGAATGTTTCCAGCTTATTTATGCACAGCTACAACCAGCTTCTTGGAGACAGTAGTCCCAATGGCTTTCAGTTAGCATTACATTATCAAGCATATTGTGTCTGCATACTCATTTGTATGGCTAATTTGTACCATGTGATTCTTAGCTTCACAGCTGAGCTCTGATGAGGTGCAGCATGCCAAGTGGATATGCATCAATGGACACGAACCCTTGGTTAATTGCATGCTAGACAGGAATGGCAATGCTGCTGATTTTGTTTCTCACACTAATGGCAGCAGCAGTGGCGCCCACAGTCTCCCAGTGGGTTTCCACTCAATATTCCAACAACCCAAATAACGAGCTTTGTCTGCTTTGTCTATCCAACATGATTTCACAGGTGATCCAAGTTCAGGTAAGCCACCACAAGGTGGTCTCAAAGACTTGCATCTTAAAACTTTTGGGCTCAATTGAAGTTGTAGATACAATGAGGAAGTGGCAGGAGAGTTAGTACATTTTATATTTAATTGTGCAACACATGATATCCTGGCACGTTATAACAAAGCAGTGGAGCAGAATCTAGATTGTGATATATTCATTTTATATTCCAGATGGCAGTCAATTTCTTTGAGCATTTAGTAGCCAAATGACAAGAATTTAGAGAAGAAAGCTGCCGACATTTAAATTAACATTTTTAATTATCACAATTTGGAACTGTGAGTGTGGGGTCTGAGTCCCAGGAGATGTTTAAATGGGAATATTGTGCCCTGGTAGCCACACAAATGGTGAAACTAATATTCTTCCTGAAGAAGAGGTTCAAGAATCTAATGTGACACTTTTGTTGGATGAACTTACTTAAGTATTAGGAATATTGAATAATGCACAACATAATCCTGTAAATGTAATTGATATGATTTGCTGCTAAAATCAAACTTTCACATAAGATTCAATCATTTTCATGTCAGGCAGGTAATCTAAATATTTGCTCCCTGTACCGTTGTTTATAAGTGGATTAGCTTAGATACTGATCTTCTCATCCTTAACATTTTATTCCACTACATATTAGGTTACCATTGTCCCCGAAGAGTTTAGCAGTGCTTTTGCACTCAAGCATATTGCTATGGTAACAGATATAAATTCTCAATATAATTAATGCACAAGTTTATTTTAATTTCAGAATTCTTGACATTTTGGTAGGTTTTCCTTTTGGAGAACTATTTGATGTGAGTAAATGAACATAATTTTTCTGTATTTTCATTTGTTATTTTTTTGATGTTGTTACTGCTAGCTACTCTTGAACTGAATGCAGAGTTGAGAAGACATGTATAATGTGCCTGGGACTGATCTAGTGTTAGTCTAGCTCAGTTGGCAACATTCCAGCCTCAAGTCCTGAAGATTACTCCTTCTAATATACGTGCTGTCATTCAGATGAGAATTTAAGATTGAGGCTCTGCCACTCTTTTCTTCAGGGATTACTGGAGAGCAATTGGGTGTGGTTGAATTGTTGGCTCACTTGCTCATTTTGTGCAGCTGCATTATTTTAATACAAACATTCTGGCTACCTACCTAGACAATTCGTCTTCTTATTATAGAGTTGATATTTAAAGAGATGTATTCCATCCCCTCCCTCACAAATAGGCATTTGCAAAAGTAATGAATGTCAGGATATACTATGATGATGTATTGTTAATTGTTCTGGGATTTGTATTTATAAACTTCTAAGTAGAATGATAATTCAAAATATTCTTACGTAAAACCTCAATTACACATTGTACATGCATCTATTCAAGACATTACATTTTAATCAAACAAAAAAGTGCTATGTTTTACATTCTGGCTTAGAACATTAAACTTAGCAAATGATACCACAGTATAAATGGGATAAACAGTAATGTAGCAATGCAACCTGCAACGTCATTCTGAAGCTAATGATAGACATGTTTTTGACAACATTTTCTTCATTGCCAAAATGGCAGAGTATAAAGGATAGATGTCAACTGGTAGAGTTAGATTAATAAACTGAAGGAAGAATGTTGAATATGATTACACAGGAGCTAGTAAACTTCAGCTTTTTGATTTGACTCTTCTGTCCATTTACCTCTGCATATACACTTTGTTAAGATAGTCAATATTGTGTGGCTGTCACAATAACAGTTTATTTACCCAGATCTGTTGTATGCAAAGAAACATTGACATTCATTTGATTCAGGTTGACTTCTCAGCTTTATGTAGAGTGAAACTGCTTGAAATAAGCCTAATTATGTGCAATGTCAAAGCTCGATTCCAGCATGAGCTGCGGTGCTCCCTGCTGTACTGATTGATAACCTGTCTTCTGTGTCTCAATAAAATGTTTTATGTCCAACTGTGCCTACCTGAATTTAATAAGGGAAACTGAGAATTTTAGCAGAGCTTTCAATAACAAAAATAAAATGTTGCTTTATTCCCAAAAGAGTGCATTTAAAGCAACATATTGCTGAAATTACTCACATTTCTTTTTATAACATCCATCCTTGGAAATATAAGTGGAATAATTTTTGGAGGTGATATTTGGAAAAATTTATATGTTCGGAAAATCTGAGAAAATCTTTTACACAGCTGGCAAGGCACAGTAAGTTTATAAAGAACTAAACATTCATGTCTTACCAGATCAAGATAAATTGAACTAGAGAAATAGAAGTTTCCTACACAGGAGAAACTATTTGTTTGGTTTTTGGCCATAGTAGCTTCAAAGCCCTGTCGTTTCTTCTTTGTGGTAATGAACCATATTGATTTAGTCTCACATGGTGCTTCGGACTTATTTTGAACATCTTTTCATTATATTTATCTAATGAAAAATCAATAGAGAATCTTCATCCAGTTTGGGATATTTCTCATCAATGCTTTCTCTTCTGACTCTTACCTTTCTCTTAAGATCACCCATACTTTGGTACAATCCAGATTTACATAAATAACAAGGTTGAGGGATATAGCACGTAGATATGTGCTTGACTTGCTGGGGTCAGTCATTCAGAACTAGAATCTTATTTATTTTTGCTTTGTATAATTTATCATGAATATTTTGTCCATTTAAAACTAAAACTATGTTTGTTTGGTTTGGAATTTGAAGTCATTTAGTGAATATGCAAGCATAAAAATTTACGGTTACTTTATTTAAATGTACTTATTACTCTTCCTGTCAACGCTTCATTACATCTTTTGGAAAAGAATGAAGAAGAATGCTAATTCTCTGGGCACCCTTCTAATAGGTGACAAAATGCTATTTATATCCAGCCATGAGAAACACAGTTTTATTGCTTTTATTTGACAGGTCTTCGGGCTTTGCATCGACCATTGCTGTCTGCTACTCTTTGTGAACTGAGTAATCCGTATTACAAAAGCAGTTCTATCTCACAGTCCCCTTCAACGCTACCTTAACTATAAACAATTTTTTTCTCTTGTAAAAGGCAGTGGTGTATTAAAAACACAACTAGTTTGGTTGTTAGCTTGTCAACAGTTTATGAAAATTTAATTCAGACATAAAAATAACTGCTGTCTGGTGAGATACTTTATTCAACATGCTAACAATGAACATTGAAAACAAAAACGAAACTAAGTACATGGAAATTAAATTCAGCATAAAACAAAGTACTTTGCCCATTCATGGGGCATTTAAGATGGTTTTGTGTATAATTTGTGCTTTAATGAGCATTTATATTGGGAAAAACATTTCAAATAAGGTGTAATATTCTGTTCTCTAGATACAGGATCATGAGACACTAGCATTTACCTTGTTGGATCAGAGCACATTATCAACTACATAACAAATACAAAAATAGTTTATATATACTATATTTAGAATATGTGTAGGGTATCTTTGAGAACCAGTTTCTAGTACATAGTTTGGCCCTTGGTACAGTGTTGTACTCAGACATCACAGGTTAGGCGAGGGTTATCAGTAAGCACTGTTGGCAATTACATGATCAGGCTCAAGACACTTGCAAAGGTGTAGAATTTCCAGATCTTTTAGATTGGGCATTGTAGGATCACTTAGTATGTGGACAGGAAGATGAGCCATTTCAGGCAAAACTATTTAACATTCAAAGACCTTGTAGAATGGTCACCAGTATGGAGATGATACTTTGAAACATAATGCACTTTCCCCCTCAGAGCATAATTTTAAAGCTCACATAAACAATAATAATGATGTGGCCCATTCATGGCTGGATCATGTGGAAGCTACAGATTTAGTTTGGCAAGAATCTAGTAAGTCATGCCGGTGTAAAAGGCAGGGATGCTGCAGTCACATGGGTGCAATAGGCAAGGGGCCGTGACATGAATGTTACAGAAGCAACATGACCTCAGAATGCCTTTTCCAGATGGACCAGTTCTAAAATTGTCAAGGATAGGGTGTACTGCAAAGGGGTGCAGGTCCCCGAAGAAGGTAACAGCCAGTAAAGTTGCTGGGGCTCATAAAGCTTAGACACAAGGGGGAAAGTTTATGGAACAATCCTACTGAGGTACAGTGCACACGATAGAATAAAAATGAGGAACTGAAAATAGCAAAACTTACTATTGATTGCACACATGGGTTAAGTGACAAGGACAGTCCACTTAAGGCCACCTTACTGACTGAGGAAATATAAATATGTGTAACAATACTGAGGCAAGTTTAGATTAGGTTGTGTATATGAAGTACCTCAAACATTTTCAGTCAAGGTGGGCCAAATTGATAATGCAGGAGGGATTCTTTGGGCTGCAGCGGAAGTGATCTGTTGGATTTCTGGGAGTGACGGGTCGATGAAAGTGCCCATCGTATTTATGGGTTGAGTGTGTGACAGAGATCCTGGGAATGGACTGGATCAAATTAAATCAGACTGACAATTGTGTTTTTGAGAAGATCATTGCTTTGGCAGTGAGGGGATCCAGACACCATTTACATTTCAGAATTCATGATCCTGCTGAGCAGACCAATGTTCAGATGAGATTGCAAGGCCCCATGGGAGTCTTCAGCAGTGACAGACCAAGGTTACAGGCTGCAGCTTATACAAGATAGCTCGACAAATGGTAGTTGAACGGCTACACTGCAACTACCTGGAACAATGCAAGTATATCCCAGGGTGAGATTGTAGTAAATATTGGAAGCTTTCTTCGTGAAGACAGGTATGGAGATTAAGGCACAGTTGGTGATACACCAGCATCAAAGCAGAGAGACCGATGACAAAAGGGATTGTGAAGATTGGGTTGCAAGGAAAGCCACACTGTTAAATGCGTTGCCTTCCTAAAAGGAGGTGGGGCAACGGGTAAACTGAAGTGTGAATGTGTGGAATGTGCCAAGAAAAAATATCAAATAAATGTTTTGTGGCATAAGGACAAGGAATGTGTTAAAGCAGGATGGTAGTGAATGGGAATGTGATACCTCCAGCTGTGGGTTTGCAAAGACAGTGGATAACAGTAACAGAGCATACCTTCAGTAATGACTTTGCATTGCTGACTGTGTGACGGGCTGAATATATGTATACATCATGGCTGGTCTGGAAGTGAAGCAGGGCATTTTGTGATGATGGCAGTGAAATATCAAGATAGAAAAGCATTGATTGGAGAAACATCTGCAGAATTGACCATAAGGTGCAGCAACAGATGTACAGAGAATTAGATGTAACACATAACATGATGGCCAGAGAATTAGACCTGGGTGAAGTGTCCCAGAGGAAAAGGTGTTCCGAGTCTGAGATACAGAAGACTGTCCTTTGTGAGTAGCTCGAATCAAAGTGCCTTGGCAATTTCACAGCAATGGGATCATTTATAAAATCTCAAAGCAGGCAACTCAGAGGGAAAGTCTATCATCTGTTTGAACAGCATGGGAGAGTAATTTTAGGGTGACAGCTCCCCAACCAACCTGAGAAGCAACAAGCTCAGCTAGAGGGGTGATACTGATTGGGTCCAGCGAAGTCAGTTGAGAGAAATTAAAACTTTGAATTCTGAGGAACAGCTTCATGTCCACAAGATGCTTGCTTTTATTTTGTGATTTCAAAAGTGACACCAGGAAAGAGAAAAGGTCTGTATCTTTATTGAGTCAAAGTGACAGTCAGGATTACAAGGTGGTATGAAAACGGAGGCACAGAGATGGATATTCTTAACAAGCAAGTAAGGAATGTTGCAACTGAGTTCATGATATCAAGTAAAATATCAAATACAATATATAATTGTAAACAGTGTCATCAATGATAAGTCATTGGTCTCTATGTTAAGTTTTACTTGGACAGTTTAGGTCATTTAAGTGACATCAAATGGTGATCTATTTATTTGCACTCAAAGTCATGAAGACAATTATGTTGAGGCATCTGATGTATAACCGGATAGGGACCAAATGTGCATGAGGTCCATCTGGAAAAATGATCCACTGGGGTTACTCAAGCCTCGAAATAGATACTTCAAGTGGAACTTGCAGTGAAGGGTTGAGCAAATGAAGAGAATGATTGAGTGAATTCAATATATACAGTAGTTGTCAACTCAACCATTCAAGAAATAATTAGTTCATTGCTTGTATAATTTCATGCATGTAAGTAGCTTAATTGATTGTATGTGCTTATTTCTTTATTAAAGAGGAAGGAGTGTAGTGCTCAAGGCACTGGCTACTATGACACAGTACAACCTCTGCTCTGTTGTTCCTAGACACTGCAGTTTACTTGAGAGTTAAAGGCTGCAGTAAAGGATGTTCTATTTACTTGTGTATGCAAGCCACAAAAAGGAACCAACTGGTACAATTTAAAATGTATTAGTCAACATAGTATATAGTTTGTGTGGTCCCTTAACTACAATCCAAAAAAAATTTGTCACATGGTGGCACAAAAAGTTATCTGATTTGGTGCCACTTTACCTAGCACCCAATGTTTAGACCCTTTATTGTCAATTAAATGAATGATAGAAGCCATTTAAGATGACCAGCCATTCCTATACTACTTTGTGCCACAGGCTAGAGATGAACTTCCATCTTCCTGAACCGTGGTGTCCCTCTGCCGTCGTGGACAGAAGCTTTGACACATGCCATCTATTTCCTGCATTTCTGCTCTCCCCTCATGGAATTACCAAAAAAAATTTGTCACATGGTGGCACAAAAAGTTATCTGATTTGGTGCCACTTCACCTAGCACCCAATCTTCACTTTCCACCGCACTAGTCTCTGCCTTGAATGGACCATCCTTTGCAATTTTCATGGTTGCAAAAAGATTGCACCACCAGACACACATTCCCCTCCAACCCCCTCCTCTTTCAACATTTTAAAGGGATCACTCCCTTCACAAATCTCTGGTCACTGTTCCATCCCCATCGACTGTTCCTCATCTTATGATACTTTCCCATGCAACCACATGAGGTGCAACACCTGTCCTTTCACCTCTTCCCTTCCCACCATCCAGGGACCCAAACAATCTTTCCAGGTGAAGCAGTGATTCACTTGTATTTCTTCTAATCTACAATCCTGCACTCAATGCTCACAATATGGACTGCTCGACATTGGAGGAAACAAACACAAGTTGGATGTTTACTTTGCAGAGTGCCTGCATTCAGTCTGCAGGAGTGAGCCCGAGTTTCTGGCTGACTGCCACTTTAACTCCCCATCACACTCTGATCCACCCAGGTCATTCTCTTCTCTCCTATTCCATCAGGCAGAAGATACAAGAGCCTGAGGGCACATACCACCAGGCTCAAGGACAGCTTCTATCCCACCATGGTAAGACTATTAAACAGTTCCCTTATACATTGAGATGGACTCTTGACCTCACAATCTACCTTGTTGTGACCTTGCACCTTATTGTCTACCTGCAATGCACCTTCCTGTAGCTGTGACACTTTACTCTATACTCTGTTATTGTTTTTTTTAACCTGTACTACCTCAATGCACTCTGTACTAACTCAATGTATCTGCACCATGTAATGAATTGACCTGTACGATCAGTATGTAAGACAAGTTTTTCACTGTACCTCTACAAGTGCCAATAATAAACCAATACCTATCAATACCTCCTCCACAGTTACAAAAAAGTCCAAAGCAAGCTTGAGGAACAACTCCTCTGAGCACACTGCAGCCCTCTGAATGCAATATCAGATTATCTAACTTTAGTAACTACTTTTTTTTTCCATAATGGCCAATTATCCCTCTGTGATTTTGGCTCAGTTTTTCTCCTTTTCATTCGCAAGCATAACCTGACCTACTGGGCATATTTCACAACCCTGCTGTTAGCAATGCAGAACACAAAAGGCATAATCTGCCTTTAACTGCCACATCAACCCATTTTGTATCACCCTATCAGAGTTATTTCTTTCCTTCTACCCATTTCTCCCGACTTCCTCTGCAACTGAAAACTAATTTCCAAAGGGCCCGTACTGTTCCTGTACTGGTCTAGGTTCTAATTTTCTTTCTCTCTTTCCCAATTTAGACAAAGGGTCTCAAACCCCAAATCTTAACGTTTCTCTTTCCACAGATGCTGCTTGACCTGCTGAGCGTTTCCAGCATTTTCTGTTTTAAATTTCTGTCAGACTCTTGTTTTGAATATTTGCACATGAAAACTTGTTGACAATCCTGTCATAAGTCTTGAGAAGAGAAAGAGGGAATATTTTGGATCGAGCTAGACCAGGATTAATTTCTTCAGGACTCAGATTTGACAGGGTGACAGACTTAATAAGACCAGAAGATAAAGACAAGCCCCAAATCCCAAAAGTGGAACAAGATCAAAACAGTGCAGAAGGATATTCATCAAAGGTTCTGCAGAGAAAGGTAGCAGCTTGAAAGTTCTACAGTGTGAGTGGATTCAGAGAGCAGGACATGGGATCCACAGTGCCTTAAGCAATCATCATCTTTAAATATAGAATTTCCCCAGAAGAATGAGATTGTTCTACTTCACTGTCTGGCAGTAACTATTTTTTCATGAATGATTTCTTCTGGAAGTTATCGTAATGCTTTTAAATGTGGTCATCCAGCCTGGATCTGTAGGTGTCCCTGGAGTACAAGACATAAACCACTTGTTTGTCTGCATGATGTTTACGCTCATGTTGCCCACTACACGAGCTAAACATTGACAGAAGATGGTAAAAGCAACCAGCAAGGTGATAGTTTGAAGGATTCCTGAAGTACCAAAGGCATGATTCTGCAGTCTTGATTTTCTCCAATTAACCCTAAACTTAGATATTGGGGAGACTGAAGCCATTGTCACCAATCTGCCAAAAACTCAGTCCCCTCTCTACCAATGCTATTCTTCTCCCTAGCAATATTCTAAGACCGAAGCAGACAATTCACAATCCTAATTGATTACAGTGCCTGCAGACTGCCTACTTCAAACTCTGTAACATCCCCTATATACATATCTGTTGAGAGTCTCATTTTCCACCTTTTTTTCCAGCTTTCGGCAAACTAGAAGAATAAGGGCAGCAGACAAACAGGAATATCATTATCACCATGTTCCTCTTCAGGTCGCACACCATCCCGACTTAAAAGTATATCGTCTTTTCTTCATTATCACTGGATTAAAACTATGAATTCTTGACTTAACATCAACATGGGAGTACTTTTACCTCAGATGGGAACGGTTCAAGAAGAAAGCACATCACCACCTTAAAGGACAGCTAAGTGTGGGCATTGAACTTTCGTCCTGCTGGTGATGGTCACATCCCATGAATTAATTAAAGATAAACATGTCCTTATTTATCACTATGCAGCAGATCAGCCCCATAATAATTATATATTCAATTCTTTCACTTTTAAGCATCTTATCTGTAAGCAATGACACAGGCAACACATTAGTCACATTAATATGACCAGTTAACTGGTTAATTGCAGAATAATTATTTTCATTGTTCCATTATAATTACTGTTTCTGAACAATTATTAAGAGAATTTTATTTCCAAATAATCTAATTTAGAAAGATTTGCAGTTGTATAGCAATTTATCTGTCAGGACTATTGCAAAGTACTTAACAAATTGCAAACTGCTTTCAAGCTGCTATTATATAAACAAGATTATACAAAAAAACAGAATTAGCATTTAACATTGAACATCCTTAAAATATATTTATTATGCTGTCCAAGCTTTGTAACATTAGTAGTATTTTATTTTTGAGTGACTTAGTACTTCTTATTCATACTTTGCCCAACAGGATCGTGTTAGCAATGCTCAATCAATACAATACTGGAATCCTTTTCATATACTATTCATAAACATCTGTAAAGTTTAGGCCAAATTAAGGTTTGTCGATCAAGGGAACGACTTTAATATCATCTCTTTCACAGATAGCTCTTTCCTCCTCTTGCTATTACAAAAGTCTGAATTGGTTACCAAGCAACAATCCTTTGTTTTATACTTGCCATCAGTGAAAAATTACTAATCCAGAAACGTCTCTCAATCCAACAGCTGCATTGAACATAATGGTAATAGCACAGGTATGAGAATATTTATTTTTCCCATTCCTTGACTCTTTTACCACAACATTTCCAAGCACAAGATCCCCATTTATAAGTCAACTACTCATGATAGGAATTATCTAGTTAATAGTATCAACTATTGTCTTCTCCCAAGAGTAACAACACCTGCTATATACAGGAAATTTGCTGCTTTGGAATAATGATAATGGTTTACTCTTGGATACAATCACTATACTTTGTCTAAAATTGTTACAATACTTTTATTAAGTGTTGTACAAAAGTATGTTCTGAAAAATATCTTGGTTAATCCTTCTTGAATCTAAGAGGAGGGCTTCAAATGTGTTGAAGTTTGAATTATCTCTGCAATTGCTGGAATTTTTTGGGATGTCTAGAACAATTCCCAAAATCACTGAGACCTATCTTCATGGTGCCTGCATAGTCCACTTAAAGAGTGACTGAAATGAAAGTTTCTGAAGCACAAGATACAAAACAGCATTCATGCCAGTTGAGTGTTTCCACAGAATTGCCCTGTGAATAGTTTTCAATTTCATGTTAGAAGTAGACAACTGAAGTGGTTAAAATAATGGAAGTATATACAAGTACATTTTAAAACAATGACCGCCAGATAAAGGAACTTAGCACATGTTTACTTATCTAATTTTCAAATTCTACTTGTTTTAAATACCATCATGCATTTTTCCCTCAGTGCCTGTGCTGCGCATTTATATTCTTTTCCCTTGGGAGCAAGATCATGTTGACAAGGTTTTTTCCGTATTACATAATGGCTGATTTTCTTGAGACCCATTAAGTTGGGTATTTCACATAAAAATAGCACTGTGCCACACATTAGTATGATGTGCTTGGATTTTGATTTGGGTGGCATTTGCATTTGCTATCCATTATGCGTGAGTTGTGAAGAAGGAATACTTCCTGCGGTACATGAAATGCTAATGAGGGTCCACAGATGATCAGCAGCATGATTTTTCAGGAGGTGCTTTTATTGTGTCAGATAATTGGGTACAGGCTGTGGATCAAGGGCAGAAATGGATAAGAGTTTCATTGCATTCTGTCCTCTTTGCTTTATCATTGTCTCTTTTTTTTGGTGCCACCCAGTTTTTGCTCTGTTGCTTTTCTTGTGCCTCCCCCAGGTGTATGAATTCTATTCCCACTTCAATAGGGTAATTCTCCATGACTCTGTTGAAGCTCATAGAACGTACAACAACAGCCAATTACATACTACCCAATGCTTAAAAAAAAGCCAGAGCACACACTTGCTGCTTTCTGACTTCCATTGAAAAGACAACAAACATAAGCTCTCCCAAGCAACCCACCAATGAATTAGTATATGTATCTATCAGCTGGCTGATGTAGACTTCATTTCATGTCACTGAAAAGTTCCAGTCACGTTTTTAGTGGGGAATATGTCTGTATGGGGAATCATGACCCTGGGACCTGTGAGTGCCTCAGACCCTGACTTGCCAGAGCTTTTCCAGGTTATGCAAACTTTGTGGCTTAACACTCTCGCTGAACCAGATGGGCACAATTCTCAAACATGATGCCACCAGAACAAAGCAACCCATTCCCAAAACTTCATTCTTTAAGAACAGCAAGAGGATTGGAGTACATAATTAACCCACATTGAATCATGGTGTTGCAGACTGCACATTTTGCTGGATGCATGCTGATTAGGTTAACCCATCCAGAACTGGAGCTACAGCATCTGCATGCCTGTATTTACCAAGGCTGGATACAGCCAAGGTAGCAACTGGGCAGCTGGCTATTGCAATGCAGAGGCCCTACCCAACAACGTCCCTACTAGGCTTTCACAGAAGACAAAGCTGGGGGAAGGTCTTTGCCTTCTTGCGAAGCGGTCATTAATTTTACCATTTTTAAATGACTAACATTAAAAGACATAAAAACTATTACATTTCAAATAAGCAAGCATGCTTATATAATGAAGTTAACTAAAACACAAAAACAGAAATAATTAAAACATTAAAGTCTTAAAACTAGCTTACCTTCACTGTTTCCTCCCAAACAAACCTCCCATAAATCAGTGTGGTTTCGGATCTTGCCCCAGCATCTGAGTCCCAGAGTAATGCAAGGGATAGCCACAAGATCCAGCTTTCCAGATGCACATGGGGTGCTGAGCGCTGGGGTAAACTGACAGATTCTGCCCTTGCCATCAAATATGTCTTCAAGTCTTAAATCACTGCATTTCACATTGCATGCAGTCTCAGACTTCAGTTCCAACAGCTGCACACTCTTCACACCTCCTTCAGTCTATGCCTCCTTTTCTTTCAAAAGTGAATTTCTGTGTGCAACTAACCAACCTTGCTGTTCATTGGCTGCTAGTATCAGAAAGGAGCCTGATATGGCATCATGGCTGTCGTATCTGAAGACTGAACCACAAAAGGTAGATAACATTGCATCTGCAAGAAGTGAGAGTTTTTTGAAAATTGAATTTCCCATCCAAAAGTCACACATCGTGTTGACGTGAAGAAATGCTACTGTTCCTTCTTTGCTGCTGGGTTAAAATCCTGAAAGGTTCCATGTTAGCATTCAGCATACAGACTGCAGCAGTTCCCAAACACTGATAAAAATATTAAGTCCACAGGGAACATTGCATGTTGAAGGTAGTTCCTCGCTATTCTTTCTGGGAGAATTTTAACTATTTAACCAAGTCACACAATATTAATTTAAAGAGAATTATGAGCAATCACATTTTCAGCTGTGCATCATGTATTTTCTATCATCCTCTACTCAAGGAATAACTCATCAGAAGCATTTCTATGAAACTGTACTGTATCTCCCCACTCTGCCAATCAGGATTTGAGCTTAATATTGTTTATTATAACTCACAAAATAATATAGTTATCCAGTGAGCATTCAAGGTTGTCAACTTTTTTTAAATTAACTCCAAACTCTGTGGCTAAGAAAACTTGTTCTGATTGCAAGAACAATTTCACTCTCAGATATCACCTGTAGGTCCTTTTAATCTCAGCTATCAACATTTTCAAACTAAATTTTGAGACTTGCATTGATTTCCTAACTCTAGAAGTGAGTTCACATCAACTTGCAAAAATTATTATAATCGAACTCCACCATGTCCCCATCATCACAGCTCCTGATGAGACCCAGCAGAAATGCAATATAGCACAGATATTCTCACTTCTGGCCAGCAGTCTACTCACAGCTCCAGATCAGCTACTGAGCAAGGAACTTTTCCTCACAGTTGGTTCAAACACAAACTGTGAAGCTTTAACACATTGGACCACAAGTAGGTCCAGGGACCTGCAAGGTTTCAAACTTCTTGTTCATAATCTGTGATACTCATATTAACACAAATATTTTGCGAATGGAACAGTCAATATGAGGATTAACTTTCCTCCTGACATTTGCACCATAGAAAGCATCCTATCTGGATGCATTACAGCTTGGTATGGCAACTGCTCTGTCCGGGACCGCAAGAAACTGCAGAGAGTTATGGACACATCCCAGCACATCAACCAGCCTCCCCTCCATGGACTTCTATACTTCTCGCTGCCTTAGTGGAGCAACCAGCATAATCAAAGACCCCACCCACCCATGATATTCTCTCTTCTCCCCTCTCCCATCAGGCAGAATATACAGGATCCTGAGGGCACATACCGCCAGGCTCATAGACAGCTTCTATCCTGTTGTTATAAGACTATTGAACGGTTCCCTTATATGATGAGATGGACTCTTGACCTCACAATCTACTTTGTTATGACCTTGCACCTTATTGTCTACCTGCACTGCACTTCCTCTGTAGCTGTGACACTTTACTCTGTATTCTGTTGCTGTTTTTACCCTGTACCACCTCAATGCACTCTGTACTACCTCAATGCACTCTGTTACTACCTCAATGCACTGTGTAATGAATTGATCTGTACGAATGGTATGCAAGACAAGTTTTTCACTGTACCTCAGTACAAGTGACAATAATAAGCCAATGCCAATACCAATATCATTTTAACTTGAAACCAGGGAAGTAAACTGTTGGATGCACAATATATGGTCTGATTGCCAACTGCTTTGATTTTTGTTTCTCTGGACCAGTCATGCTCAGTATCACTTGTAATGATTACTAAACTCAAACAGCAACAGTATCGGTGGTGGATTTATCATTCAAATATTAATTTGCACAACTGAAAATAAGTGCTAAATAAAAACAAAACGCTGCAGGTAAACAGCCAGATTGTTAATTTTGTCTTCCCAGATAAAAGAACAGCCAGGCAGTTACAACCCATTTTCTTTAATTTCAGTTGGTCAGCGTTTGTTATGTTTTAATCTCCACTCATTATTACTTTGAATTTACTCTAACACATCATTCTATACTATATCTAAAGGTTTCAGATACTTGCACATTTTTTTCTGCTTCTTGTAAAAGTGGGAGGTCCATTGAAATAAATCTGCCTTCTGATAACCTCCAACAACTGGGGCTCTTTTGTTAGACAGTCATGAACTAGGCCTGCAGATTGACATGCCTATACCATATACATAAATAGCTTTAGATATTGGGCAAGTATTACTGTTTCTGAATCAATAATGTTGGCATCCTGACTGCTTTCAAATGGGAAAAACTCAGTTTAATAGTTGCGACATGGGAAAAATTCCTACCTTGCTGTAAAACTTACACAGACAACTGGAGATAAAAGTCTAACTTTCGCTCAATCATAGCTCTCAAACACATGGAAAAAATTACTTTAAGTAAACATAAAGTAAGCTCTTTTAATACCAAGTACACTAGTCCAGCCAATCTCCTGTAAAACCACACTGTGCAAAAGCAGCTAGCTAAAGTTAAAACTAATTCCTTGTCTGAGATAGAAACCTGGTTCCATATTTAGAGTTGTACAGTGCAGAAGTTGGCCCTTTGGCCCACCATGTCCCTACCACCCATTGTACCTAGCTACATGAATCCTATTTAATTGAGTCACAGAGAGAGTATCAAAGCAGTTTGTCTCTGTGCTAGATAATGAGAGCTGCAAGGAAATGGACAGTCAGATGAGGTTGTGGAGGAAGGGGGTTTCCTACAACTGCCTGATGGGTTAATCATCTTTTCTTACACCTATTCTTGATGCATGTCTCACTAAGGGGAGAAATTTTCAAGCATTGTATTCCAGATGAAGAACCCACCTCACCAACACAACATTTTGGAAAATTGCAGCACATTGGCTGGCAACCTTATTGCCAACAGAATAAATGGAAAAAGAAAATAATTCGGATGCTGGAAAACTGAAAAGTAAGACAGAAAATGCAGGTCAGGCGGCATCTGCAAGTTAATACTTCAGAGAAACACAAATAGGCAATTTAGGAGCAGGAGGAGGCCACTCAGCCTTTACTACTGTTGAATAAGATCATGGCTGTTCTGACTGTAACCTCAAGTCTACATTCCCTTCTACCTTCAGTAACCTTTCACCTCTTTGATCATCAAGAATCTATCCACCTCCTCCTTAACAATATTCAAAGACTCTGCTTTTCCCAGCCTTTGTGGAAGAGAGATCCAGAGACTTATGACCAACCAAGAGATAAAAGATGATGACCTTTGTTTTTAAAACATTTTTAACAAGTATCGGAAGAGAAATGTGGTTAAAAAGCAAGTGATTGAATGGAAGGTAGGAGTGATTAAATGGCAAGATAGTGGTAGGCAAAAGGGAACATAATAGGACAAGTATAGAAACAAATATGGGTATAGAGGTATTGAAGATGACAAAATCCCAAACACTCTCAATACTCCTGTCCAAAAAATTGGAGCAGTGGAATGCCCAGCTGAAAGACCAGGCATAATTCCTTGAACTTCATTCAGCTTTTACGAAGCACAAACTTTCATAACATGATTGGTTTGAAAAGTTATGTTATGTTTGGTTTCTTAAAATACATCTACTTTGTTTTGTGAAAAACCTAAAATAGGTTTATCACGTTAAGGGATCTTCAGGGAGATTTCTTGATATTTTGAAATACTACAACAATTCCTCCCATAAAGAATGGCCTAAATGTTACTGTCCTTGGTGGGTTGACTCTAAGTGAAATGAAATGGAATATGTTGAGAAATGCCACCAATTCACTGAACAACTACCAGCAAAATGCAGGCCATTACCTTGAAGCACACACACACAAAAAAATTTAAACAAGTATGTTTTTGCGTGTCAAAATTGGGTTTACGGACAGTTCTCTGTGCTACCCTTCACACTGGTGCATCTCTGCGAGAAATGTTGCCAAAAGTGTTTCCAATAAGGTTGTTTCATACAGTTGCATTTTCTGAGGGCATGCAAGATGATGATGAAACAGGTAAAGCTTTATGCGAGTATTCTCTTGCTGTTGACATTTTTGATTCATTCCAGGGATGTGGGCTTCGCAGAATAAGCCAGCATTCAGTTGCCCGTCCTAATTGCCCTTGAGAAGGTGGTGAAGCTCTTTCTTGAACTGCTGCAGTCCTTGAGGTGTGGGTATACCAACCACGCTGTTGGGGAGAGAGTTCCAGGACGTTGACACAGTGAGGGAATGGTGATATATTTCCAAGCCAGGATGGTATGTGGCTTGGAGGGCAACTTTCAGGTGATGATGTTTCCATGCTTTTGCTGCCCTTGTCCTTTCAGCTGGTAGAGGTTGTGGGTTTGGAAGATGTCAAAGGAGTCTTGGTGAATTGCTGCAGTGCATCCTGTAGATGGTACAAACAGCTGCTACTGTACGTCAATGGCGGAATGAGTGAATGGTTGTGGATGGTATGCCAATCAAGCGGGTTGCTATCTCCTGTATGGTGTCAAGCTTCTAGAGTGTTATTAAAGCTGCACTCATCCAGACAAGTGGAGGGTATTCATCACACTCCTGACCTGAACCTTGTAGATGGTGGATAGGCTTTGAGGTGTTAGGAGGTGAGTTACTCACCAGAGGATTCCTAGCTTCTGACCTGCTCTTGCAGCCACATTCTATATATGGCTACTCCAGTTCAGTTTCTGGTCAATGGTAACCCCCAGGATATTGATACTGGGGGATTCAATGATGGTAATGCCATTAAATGTCAGGGGGTGATAGCTGGATTTTCTCTTGTTTTTATTATTGTGATTGCCTGGCACTTGTGTAGTGTGAATGTTACTTGCCACCTATCAGTCCAGACCTGGAAATTGTCCAGGTCTTGCTGCATTTGGATGTGGACTGCTTCATTATCTGAGGAATCACAAATGGTGCTGAATATTGTGAAATCATCAGGAAACATCCTTACTTCTGACCTTATGTTTAAAGGAATGTCACTGATGAAACAGCTAGGACACTATGTTGAGGAACTCGTGCAGAGATATCCCATAGCTGAAAGGTGAAAAACGAGAGTTAAAACAGGAAGAAAAAAAAGTTTCAGGGGACTCAAACAGGCTGGCTCCACCATAGCCGTTCCTTGTGAACATTGGGATGGAAATTGAACTGCCAGTGTACATTTGGGAGATTGTGAGGTTAGAGACCATGGAGGGGATACTTCCAAGTTAACAAGCAGCCTATTCTGATTTGCTGGTATACATACACTTCCATAAGGTGATCTTGCCTGTTGGCAATACAAATTTGAAATCTTCCTTTTTCAAGCATCACTTCAGCTCAAATTAATATGTGCTCAGCCAATATATGCATTCATGCATTTAAAGCACAAATCGCTAAGTTGCAAAGCCACTCTAAATTGGAATGATAAATTTTCAAGACTGTAAGGCTCATTCATTTTCTCAACTGATGACAGCTTAATTGCTCATTTGGAATTGATTTCCTATCTACAATTTGGGGAACTTTTTGAATCAGTTTACTCTGAAACCACAGGTGCTGCAACTCCCGTGGCCAGTACAATACAACACGCGTGACACAATTGGTACTCCAAGCTATCACATGATATGCCCTCCTCACCTATGGGTGGTAGGTGAATGCAGCACATACAAATTGTGCTGTGCAAGCTGGCCAGACACATAGCTCTCGGAACCTTGGATGCTTCTACTTCCAGGATGCTCGGAAGGAAAAGGTACAATGACTTTAGCATGAATCATTCAGGTTGTTGATCTATTTTAACAGGATCCATTCTGTACCATTTGTCCCTTCCAAGTTCATTCCCTGCCCCCCCCACTCCCCTTACCAACATGTCTTGCTGCAGGATGCAGAGGGAACAAATCCAACAATCCCCTTCAATAACATTCCTGCATTGTGCCATTACAATTGAACAATACAGCAATAAAAGGTAAAGTGTGACAGATTGCTGTAATACGCAATTCACATCTAAGCCATTGGAGTGCATAAACCCAGGCATGGTACACTACTTGGCTCAGTACAGCACTGTGTGGAGTTTCCCCAGATGAAATGCTGTAAGAACTGATATTTCTCAGTTGATCAATGCAGTCTAAAGACAGAATTTGCGTCATGGTCACATTACATGCATTGCAAACTAAGGCTACCTTACAAAAATATTATTCAGTATTTCCTTGCAATCAAGATGGTTACTCCTGTTGCTTTAATAGTCCAAATTTTTCTTTAAGTACATCTGTACATATCAGATAAAGGCATCTTTAAGTATCAAATAAAGACCTAGTGGTTATAGAATAATAAAGTGAGGTAAATTTATGGATTTAGTAAGGCTTTTGACAAGGTTCCACATGGTGGGCTTCTTCAGAAGGTCAGAGGCCAAGGGATCCGGGGAAACTTGGCCGTGTGGATTCAGAATTGGCTTGCCTGTAGAAGGCAGAGGGTTGTGGTGGAGGGAGTGCATTTGGATTGGGGGGCTGTGACTAGTGGTGTCCCACAGGGATCGGTTCTGGGACCTCTACTTTTTGTGATATTTATTAACAACTTAGATGAGGGGGTGGAAGGCTGGGTTAGCAAGTTTGCAGATGATACAAAGATCGGTGGTGTTGTGGATAGTGTGGAGGGCTGTCGAAGCTTGCAGAGGGATATTGATAGGATGCAGAGCTAGGCTGACAAGTGGCAGATGGAGTTCAAACCAGAGAAGTGTGAGGTAGTACACTTTGGAAGGACAAACTCCAAGGCAGAGTACAAGGTAAATGGCAGGATTCTGGGCAGTGTAGAGGAGCAGAGGGATCTGGGGGTTCATATCCACAGATCACTGAAAGTTGCCTCGCAGGTGGATAGGGTAGTTAAGAAAGCTTATGGATGTTAGCATTCATAAGTCGGGGGATCGAGTTTAAGAGCCGTGAAGTGATGATGCAGCTTTACAAGACTCTGGTTAGGCCACACTTAGAGTACTGTGTCCAGTTTTGGTCGCCTCGTTATAGGAAGGATGTGGAGGCGTTGGAAAGGGTGCAGAGGAGATTTACCAGGATGCTGCCTGGATTAGAGAGTATGGATTATGAGGAGAGACTAAAGGAGCTGGGGCTGTTCTCATTGGAGAGGAGGAGGATGAGGGGAGACATGATAGAGGTATACAAGATATTGAGAGGAATAAATAGAGTGGACAGCCAGCTCCTCTTTCCCAGGGCGCCAATGCTAAAAACAAGAGGACATGGCTTTAAGGTATTGGGTGGGAAATTCAAGGGAGATGTCAGAGGGAGGTTTTTCACCCAGAGAGTGGCTGGTGCATGGAATGCACTGCCTGGGGTGGTGGTGGAGGCTGATACATTGGACAAGTTCAAGAGATTGTTAGATAAGTATATGGAGGAATTTAAGTTAGAGAGATATGTGAGAGGAAGGGGTTAGATAGTCTTAGGTGTGGTTTGAAGGGCGGCACAACATGGTAGGCCGAAGGGCCTGTATTGTGCTGTATTGTTCTATGGTTCTAAATTTTCACCTACATATGCGTTCAGGATTTTTTGATTTTCTTTTGACAAAAAGAAACCTGCATGATCTCCCATTTATTTCAAAAGGACAGCAATGTCATTTTTATTTGTGTATAATTCTGTATGCCACACAGTCATAATACACTTTGTGAGGGTGAATATTCCAATTTCCACCTTTCCAGATCCTAATCTGTAAATATTTCATCTGAACAGCTCCGTGTTACACCTCACAATTCATTAAATATGCAAATTTAACCTATGAATTTCTAATTAAGATTGCTGAATAATTTTGTTCTGTAAGTCAAATTAATTTTTTATGTTAATGCTAGTAGTATTACACCAGTTTGTTAGTGTTATCTATTTCAAACTTAATAAAGACCTTCTGCTTTTGAAGTCTATTACTTTTTTTCATATCAAACACATCCAATTGAAAATTTTTCTGGGCATTCCCTGGAGTCCATGCCAAAGTGACATGAGTGGACAAGCAGATACAGTAAGTTAGAGGAACTGGGATTTCTCCTTGGCTTGATTTTTCAGTCTGCCCCAGAAATGATCTAAGGACCTATCAGGATGTATTAAATGGAAAAATCAATAAACAGTTGGTGCTGTAAACATAAAATAAAAACAGAAAATGTGGAAACACTCATTAGATTAGGCAGCAGGTATAGAAAGTGAAACAGTGTTAATGTTTCAGGTGAAAGACTCATCATCAGAACTGATGACCTGCTGAATGTTTCCAGCATTTCTGGTTTCTATTTCAAAATGATATAGGACCAGTGAGAGCTTCCATCTCTTCCAACTCAATATCAGTTCAGAAAGCAATTGGTACTCAGAGGTTGGTAGGTGGGACCTAGGGCAGTGGATCAGGAGGCATTATCCTGCTCTGTATTGAGAACTCGAGCAGAATAGATCACAAAATGATTTGAAAAATCTTAAATAAATGGATGCAAAATCTTGCATTACCATCCTTTGACTGTGACTATATAATTATTTCAGTGGTAGTTGGATATATTTTTTATTAGCATTGCAAAATATATTTTACAACTTGCAACAGTGCAAGGACTATTTCTACTATAAAGTTCATTCACTGTGTAGTTTTTAACTTACAGATTTTTCAAAGTAACACCACCATTTATTGGGGGTCCCCAGGTATGAAATAAAATGGAGCCTGTACTTTGCAGAATAATGCTAAGCCTTTCAGTGCTCACTGTTATTAAAAATGTATACGGGATAGCAACCTTCTATCTTTGCTCATGCACAGTTAAAAACAGAAATCATGAAATTGTTGTCCAAGCTGACTAGCACATCATAAGCTTCACCAAGTTTCTCAACGTGGAAACATACTGAGAGTGTGAAGTTAGGTTACTTAGCAACTATATTCCAACAAACCTGCTTGAAAATTAAGATTTATTCATTCAAGTGTTGATGAAAGTTTTAATGGTATGATTAACTTAATTACTCTGAAGCAATCTCTCTGTCACTGAAAATGTATTTTTACAACTATATAGTCTCATTACAAGATATTTTAGAAAAAGATTTTTCAAAAAAAACCTGTTTGTGCCTCTTCTATCAGTCACTCTTAAACATAAAGTCCTTTTCCTCACACTTTCTGCACATGATTTGGCATTGAATTAAATATTATGACGAACCACTTTCAGGTTTGGCATCTGCACTGCTCAATAACAATTCTTCCTTCTGATTATTTAAGACAATGCAGAGTTACTTACTCTGTTCAGTAGTCCCATGTTGACTGTAGAGGGCTCTGCAATGTTTTTGTTCTTGAATTGCAACAAACTATGATGCGGAAGTTCTGAGAGTGTCTATGAAATAATGTAGATAGATGTATTAAACGGTGAGTTATATTCATCCAATTCTGATTCCTAAATTCAGAGCAGTATGCTAAAATTAATGCATTTTTATCTTAATCATTACTGAAATGATGAATCCTTATGATTAAAATGCTAATTTATAAAACCCATCCTAATTAGCAGCAAACCTTTGTGTTTTGCATGGACATCCAATAAAAGAAGGTTGCCTGGCTAGAGAACAATTCCTAACATGGCAAATATTTCTTTCAATTAAATTTAGCCATTTCTTTTTCTACAAAATTGATTGTGATACTATTAGAGCCAGAAAGATATGTGGATCAATAGGAACGGATTTTAAAGTTCCCCATGTGCAGTCTAATTACATGCCTGACTCAATTCAATAGATAATGGCAAGCCTTGTTAATGCCATTACCATTAGCAGAAGGTTGCATTTAACCTTCTTATTGAAACTGTGATAGTAAAACCAGTAATGTTAATTGGTCAGGACATGAGCACTTTTGTTTCCTTTACACACTACTGAAAATAACAGGTAAATCATAACTTAATTTTAGAATTCCATAAAGCATATGTCTTTTAGTATAGTTAAACATCCACTTATTTTGTCAATGTAATTAGACACTTATAATATAATTACCATAATGAAATCTATCTGGCCCCTGAAATGTCAAGAACATCTGACCTTCTGACCTTTGAATATTCAATAGTACACTATATTGCTTATTCCATGTGAATGTTAATTTCACTGTCCAGCAATGTAATTAAGTGTGGTGAAATCACAAAGACAACACTGGATCCCTTAGTACAATTTTGGGGAAATATTCTCACTGACAATCAAATGATATTATTGACAAATACAGCATCGCACATATTTTGTAATCGATGATTGATAAGATTACACCTTTCAAACCATCATTTCTATATTTTTATATCATTACATATTACCTGTTCTCTCATTGCAAGTAGGGTCAAAATCAGACGTGAAGTCATCAGAGAATAATTGGAGCAAGATGAACCCACATACTTAGAGTAGCCTCTTCTTTGCATCAGTGCTGAATTTATTAAATTATTTTGTTCTGCTTCTCTACTCACACCATTTATGCAGTGGAAAAACTGCCTATAGATTAACAAACTAATTAGCAATATGACAAGAAATGCAACTTGACTTGAGAAGTAAAGTTTATTTAATTTCTTCCATTTATGCCAAAGCTTATTTCATGCTTTTGTGCTACCTGAAGAACATTTTCATATGCATAAACAGTATTAAATGACAAATCTTAGAGCAGTATGGATCTTGATTGCATGGCCTGGGGAGCCAACCAGCAGGTTGTTGAGAGTGCTGATCATCAGTAATCTGAAAATCACAGGGATGGGGTAACTTGGCAGGTTTGGAGGGATGACCAGGGTGAGACACTGGTCATCCCTCCATGATCAAGGAGGGTGGGGTGAAGTCCTGTGAGGTGGTAGTAGGTGACAGCTGGGGAGAAGTTTGGTGCATACAGGAATGGGAGGAGATGGGAGGAAAAACAAAGAGAAATTCGGAGAAAGGGTTATGGAGGGGATTAGGGAGAATCCCGCATTATATCATTAGCAACACAGCAATAAAAAGTAAAGTGGCTTGACAGCAGGCAGAGATGTTAGCAGCCAAAGAATGTAGGGGAGATTGATCACTGGTGGATGTGGGGGCCACAACCATTATGGATGTGAAATAACCTGTTTTGAAGAAAGCTGATGCATCCTCAAAGATTCTTCATTACCTGTCACCTTGGTAGCTGCAGCACAGATGGGCTGATGCCTTTAACCAACATCAGCTGTGTTTGCAGAGTAAAAAATGCTCAAGTAGCATCAAGTCCATGTTTATGAAAGTGCACTTTATATGTACAAGGTACATTTTGGATAAGATTCTATTGTATAATACATCTAAAGTTCTCTGTCCACATGTGCAATACCAGATGAGGCAAACTAATATGCAGAAAATCTCCCACACCCATGCCCACACATAACACTCCAAATGTCATGTTTTAAAATATGTTTTGCTGTAAATAGAAAATTCTTTTTAAAATTACATCTTTGTTAATAACATTCTATGTGTGAAAATTGTCTTCAAAACAAGAAAGTCAGTCAGTATTCTGACCTGGAACTGTAAACTCGCAAAGAACTAAAGATCCCTAATTAACCACTTTGGGTTGTATTTCTGCAGGATTCTCATGATCTTTGGTCCAGAGTATATTTTGTTTGTTGAGAGGTGCTGGCCATTTTCTGCCAAATTAACAGCAGGAGATCAATACAAATCCTATCAGAATTACTGGTTCATCAGTTTACAAGCACCTACAGCTACTTTGATCTGCCTGTTAATACGGCTTCCTTGCAGGACGTCCATAGAATCAGAGAAAAGACGAGTAAAGAAGGGAATCATTCAGCCCCTCGTGCCTGAGCTGGCTTGTGAAAGGAACAGCTGTGACTGGACCACATTCCCACTTTTAATTCATTGCCCTGTAGACTTTTTATCAATTCCCTCTCAAAGTCATTAATTGATTTAGCTTCTACAACATTCAAAAACACCAACAACTCTGAATGAGAATACACCACCAAGTTTGGAATACTAGAGTAGGAAATAGCTATTTAGTTCTGATCTATGATCAGAATACTCATCTTTGACCCTTCTCCCTTGATAAATATGGTTAACAAAAATTGATTCACCTCAGTTTTACAATTAATGAGTGCCCTTGCATCAACCTCTGCTTATGGAAGAGTGTTCCAGACTTCTACTACACTTTATGCATACAAGTGTTTACTGTTATTGATACAAGATGTCACTCCAAATTTAACAAATTAATTGAATTTAAATTCTCCAGCTGCCATTGTAGGATTTGAAGTATTGTTTTCAGACCAATCAGTCAGGCCTCAAGATACTGCATATGTTATCATATTCCACAGAACACTTTCTCTGAGCCCATTATATCCTTCCCACAATATGCACGTGCATCCCACAGTACTCCAAGTACGGACCAATGATTTTGCTGTAGGGTCTTCGATCCAAAATATCAACACTGTTTCTCTTCCTACAGATGCGGCCTGACCTGCTGAGTATTTCCAGCATCTTCTGTTTTAATTAGTAGTCTAACATGAACCTTCTGTAAATGTATCCATGTACTCTCGTCCCCTAATCGTTAAATCAAGCATTCATTAATCCTTTTTATTTCTTTCTGTGACTTTCCATGGCATTTGACTAAAGAGTGCATGCAGGCTCTAAATCTTTTGTATACTATATCTACTGTTCCCAGCCAGTTGCTAATAGAAACTAATCTATTCCTTCCTTTTTAGTTCCCACAGTTTTGTTCAGTTAGTTCTCTAAAGTTCTGCTTAGACTGTGCCTGGAGTTTGGTGTATTTTTTATATATACAATCTCTCTGGATTGTCTGTTCAAGAGTTTGAGTAGTCCATGCTGACAACAATGATTTTCGTTTTAGGGTCTGTACGATTCAGCGGTTAGTACCCGAACAAAAGTTTACAAGGAACAATTGGAAGTTATATAACCCTGCTGTACTTGAGCGAGAATGTGATCTTGTTCCATGCACCTTCCTCACTCCTTCATTCTAATCTCGGCTCATTTTCTTGCAGGAGGGCCAGACTGACAATTCCAACCCCGGCCACTCATGAGAAGCATATTTTCTTTTCACCTTATGTAACCAAATACTGATCCTCTTAGCCACTTAATAAACACTGGCATGTGTCTTTGTTTCACAGTCTATTTCTGCTCAGGTTGCTATTGCAAAACAGCAATCCAGTATTGTTTTCCCCATTTAAAATACAGAAAATTATGACTGGTATTTTTATGTACTTGACAGCATAATTTGCTTGAAATATTTTTAAAGGCTTTATCGGTACAGGAGACTCAATAATAATCTGGATTTTTGATCCAAACAGCATCTTAGCATTGATTTTAAATTATTTCCTGGTTTTCAAATTAATGTTTAATTATTAAAACATTATGATGTCCTAGTTAGTATTGTAAAAACACAAATCAAAATTGTACTGCTCTTTCCACAGCTCCTCAGAGATCAAATAAAATGTGAATGGGACCACAATATTCAATGAATTAAATGCCAAAGTGGGATCCAATGCAGTTCTGGTTAACTGATTTAATTTTGCCTCTTGATCCTACCTGCAGAAACTGCCTCCTACCCCAACATCAGCCCCCTAATTTCTATTCTCATCCCTTACCCATGCTTGGTTCAGGAGCACCATGGCCAATTCACAAAGTGTTTTACTGGTTTGGCTCAGGAGACCAAACTTAGTATGTTGCTGAACTGTATTCCTGTACCACCAACGTAACATGATACAGTGGACTTGAAACATTGAACAAGCATCCACACCTTTGGCTCAAAGTCTGCATGGATTTCATGGATGAGCTGGCCAAGGGATTTCCAGACTCTGACAAGATCATTAATGAAGGAAGCGTTGGCTGTGATTCAAACTTCCCTCCATCGCAACCCATCCCATCTCATGCAATCAGGAAAGCACTCAGAACATGATATGACCAAAGCCCCTTGCCTTCCATAGCAACAGTTCCCTCACATCCCATGACCATTGCCATTATTTGCTGATTGCCTGCAAATAGTCAAGTCAGCACTGGACTGAGTCTTCCTGCTCCAGGTCCAGTTATGTGTCAGAGGATCCCACTGTATCTCAAAATGAGTGGCATGCAGATAGTTGCTGTTTTACTTGACAAAATATAGTTTTGGAGACCTATACTGATTCTACAAGAAAAAGCAAGCAGCTACTTCCCAGTCCTTGTGACCTTGCAGGAGGCTTTGATGCAGACTGGGAAGATGTAGTTGCAGGGCTACACTAAAGTTTCAAACTAAGTGTGGCCCCATCCATAAAGCAAAATTCATCCAATTTTTCTTAACCCCCTATTATAGCCAATGATGGGGCCAGCCTTTGTATCCAGGCATTGACCTCATCCCTAATTTTTGTTTTCAGCCTCTTCACTCATTTCTTTTATTTCAAGTGAGGGGGGAATCAGTTTCAAGGGGCACTGGCACCAGTTGGGAGGATAGAGGAGCTACACTTGAAACAAGCTGGGACCAGTGTCTCAGCGAATCCAAGAATTACGTCTGCAGAGGAGAAACTACACTAAATTGTTGATGGGTAGGGTCTGGTACATTCAAACATAAGGCTACACTTCCATTAGAGTCACAAAGCGGAAAAAATGATATGGAGATAAAACTGGAGGTTATTTAACTTAACGTACATATCTTATCCTATCTTATGGTCAACTGGGTAGATGAATTAAAGGCACAATTCAAACAAAGTGAGATCCAATAGCCATTGCTGAGACATGGTGACAGTGACCAATATTTGGGGACGTTTGTTTATTTGTCATTGTACTGTCGCAACAACAACACAACGAGATTACGATGACACTCCCTTGCCTAATAAAAACCAAAACAATAAATTGATAAGAGCAATTATAACTACAAAATAAAACAAACATACTTACTCAAATATAAAGTATAAAAAAAATAAAAAGGCAGTGTGCAAATGAACCATGATAATAGTAATAATGATAATCAGCAGCATATCAATATATTAAATAACATCATGATGAGTCCAGCCGGTAAAGGGGGGGAAGACATAGTATGTATATGTATGTATGTATAGGAGGTGTCAGTCCATGTTCAACAATTTAACAGCTTTGGGAAAAAAGCTGTGTTTCAGTCTTGTAGTGTGTGCATGTATTGTCCTGTATCACCTACCAGAGGGGAGTAGTTTAAAAAGGTAGTGAGCAGGGTGAGCTGGTTTTTGAATGAGGTTTAAAGCCCTGCTCCGACATCAAGCCTGATAGATGTCCTCCGTTGTTGGTAACTGAGTCCCAATGATGTTTTGGGCCGTCTTGATGACCCTCTGCAGAGCCTTCTGCTCCTTCCTAGTGCAGCTGGCATACCAAGCAGTAATGCTGTATGTCAGGATGCTCTCCACCACACACTGGTAGAAGTTCACCAGAATGTTCTGAGACAGTCTGGCTCTCCTCAATTTCCTCAAAAAATAGAGGCATTGGCTGTGCCTTCCTAATGACAGCTGAGATGTGTATTGCCCAGGAAAAGTCCTCGGTGATGTATACCCCCAGGAATTTAAAACTGGAGACTCTCTCCACAGCCTCGCCACCAATGAACACTGGACCAAGATCTATCTTCCTTGACTTCCTGAAATCCACCACAATCTCTTTAGTCTTTTGGGTATTGAGAATGAGATTGTTGGCGGAACACCAGGCTGTCAGGTTTTGTACCTCATCTTATGATCAGGCCAATGACTGTCGTGTCGTCTGCAAACTTTATGATGGTGTTTGTTTCATAGACGGATGAACAGTCATGAGTAAAAAGGGCATACAGGAAGGGACTCAGCACACACCCCTGGGGAACACCAGTATTCAGGGTGAAGCTGTTAACTTTAAGAAGAGATAGACAAAAAGAGCAACCTCTTCCCTCAAAAAGTTGTGAAAAAGTACAACTATTTCCTTAAATGGCTACTGAAATGAGTTTAATTGGAAATTTTAAATAAGATCAATACATTTCTATTGCATAGTGCATTAAGAGATATGGAACAAGGCAAATAAATGGAGTTCAATGGGAAAACCTGAGTGCGTGCAACTGCAGTGAGTGGTTCAACAGAGTTGCAATGATTTCAGGTACTTACACAGAGCATGACTGTTTACTCAGATATTCTCTGCAGCAAAAGACTGGCTGCAGTGGGCACAGCAAAATATATACCCACCAGGCTGTGATGTCACTAATGACATCAGCAACTTATTAGCATAATAAACACTGCTCCCCAATGAGGCCATCCCATGTGATCATGTGACTCATGTCTGAGGAGGATGATATGATATACCATAGAAAATGAAGAAATGCATGGCTCATGGTTGTACAGCACAGAAATGGGCCCTTTGGCCTACCAGGTCCATGCTGACCTTCTTGCCCATCTACACTATTCTGATTTACCTGCATTAGGTATCCTTTACCCACATTAGGTATTTTTATATGCCTTGTCTATTCAAGTGCCTGTCTAAATGTCTCTAGTGAACGTAACTGACTCCATCACTTCCTCTGGCATTGTGTTCCAAATATCAACACCATCTGTGTTTTAAAAAAAACTTTCCCATCAAATCCACTTTAAAACTTCTTCCTCTCAACTTCAACCTATGCCCTCTTGTTTTTGATACCCCTACCATGGAAAAAAGATTCTGACTATCTTCCTTTTCTGTGCCTCTTATAATTTTACATACCTCAATCAGGTCACCCCCTCACCTTCCTTTGTTCCAAGGAAAACAGGCCTAGCCTCTCTAAACTCCCCCCCCCCCCCCATAACTAACGTCCTCCAGTGCAGCCTGGTGAACCTCCACCTCACTCATTCCAGCATGACCACATCCTTCCTCCAGTCCTGCAGTGTGGTAAATAGAACTGCATGCAATACTCCAACTGCAGTTTAATTGGTGTTTTGGAACGTTGCAACACAATGTCCCAACTTTTATATTCTATGCCCAACTTATGAACGCAAGCATGCCATATGCCTTCTTCATCACCTTGTCCACCTATGATAATGCTTTCAGGTAACATATGGACTTGGACCCCTAGGTCTCTCAATATTCATCGATATTCCTTAGTGTCTTTCCATTTAGCTACCATTTGGGAAGCTCCCATTTCCCAAAATGCACCACCTCACGCTTGTTGGGATTAAATTCCACCTGCTAACGCTCTGTCCAGCTTTCCATCTGATTTATATACCGCTGCAGACTTGGACAAGCTTCCTCACTATTCACAACGCCGCCAATTATTGTGTCGTCCACAAACTTACTAATCATACCTCCTACATTAATATGCTAGTGATAACATATATAAACAACAAGGGTCCCAGCACTTTGCCAACACATGCTTTACTAACAACCATACAGATAATGTCTACTGCCTTGCCTTCATCAATCTTCTTAGTTATTTCTTCAAAAACTCAATCATGTAAGAGAGACAGGATTTCCCTTGCACAAAGCCATACTGATGATCCCTGATCAGTCCCTGCCTTTCCAAATACACATAAATCTTATGCCTCGGAATTTTCTCCAGTAATTTTCAGACCATTGATATAAGGCTCACTGGTCTGTAGTTATTTGGCCTACCCCTGCTGCCTTTCTTAAATATAGGAACAACATTAACTATCCTCCAGTCTTCTGGTACCTCACTTGTGACTAACGAAGATGAAAACATTTCCATCAGGTCTCTGGCTATCTCTTCCCGTGTTTCACACAGTAACTTGGGATAGGTCTCATCCGGCCCTGGGGATTTACCAACCCTTATGCATTCCATGACGTGTAATACCTCCACCTTCATAATACTGACATGCCCTAGACTTTCCTCCCTGAACTCACTATCTTCTTTGTCCTTCACCTTGGTGAATACAGACGAGAAGTATTCATTTAGGACCTCACTCATATCGACAGGGTCTATTCATACTCTTTCCCTGGCTACCTTCATGCTCCTGATATACTTACAAAATGTCTTGGGATTCTCCTTAATCTTACTTGCCAAGGATATTCCATGGCTCCTTTTTGTCCTCTTAAATTCTCTCCTCCATCCTCTATACCCCTCAAGAGACTCAGTCGATTCTCGTTGCCTTTCACTATCATATGCTACCTTTTCTTTCCTGATCAAATCTTCAATATCCTTTGTCATTCAAGGTTCCCTAACACACGGCACACACATGCATATGTGCTGCTTGCACCAAGTGAAATTTCCTCAGTGTTTTCCAATGACACTAACACACCTTTTCAAATGTGATATCTGGTATGTTAATGATGGCCTGAATAGACCAGTTGGCAAGACCACACACAAATCAATCTTGGCAAGTCATACAATATATTGCTGTTAAGAAAAGCAAGGGAGAAAATTGTGGAGGCTACACTGTTTCAATCCATTCTGGCCACAGCAGAGGTACCAGAATATTGGAGGACTGCTAACGTTGTACTAATGAAAAAAAGGAAAGCAGGGAAAAGCCAAAGAATTAGAGGCCATTTGAATGGACAGTATAAACTCTCAGTTGGAAAGGCACAGGTTATTCAGGGACAATCAGTGTGGATTTATTTAGACAAGATTGTATCTGACTAACTTGATTGAATTGTTTGAGGAGGAAACATGGAGGGTGATGAGAGAAATCTGTGGATATAATCTACATGGATTTTAGCAAGGCTTTTGACAAGGCAGACTGATCAAAAAAATGAAAGCATATGGGATCAACCTTCAAGTAACAACTTTCCAGTCACGAAAACACCAGGGCACCATTACCCTTTGCTTACAGTCACAGAGTCAGTTTTGGATTTAATTTCCCACACTCCCTTGGATCTTTTTGACCAGCTTGCCATATGATAGATTCAGTAACGTGGTATATATTTAGGTCCATTTCGATCAGGAGGATGGCACTTTTTCATTTCCAAATGGCTTCACATTCTTCTAATAGTGTTGGCATAGAAGAACAGCATTTCAGGTGGCTACAAGTCAAACAAGCTCTGGCAACGAACAAACAAAAGAAATCTTAAACAACATCAACATGGTGCTCCATTAATCCTGTAACATTTGTTTTGGGCAAGTTTAAAAGAAGTGTAAATTAGCCACTGGAGGATTAGCTACTAAAGTAGTAAAGAAAAAACAAATCTAATGCTTAAATCATTTTGTAATAATTTTAGTTCAATTTAATGAGATCCCTGAGCTTGCTTCTCTTTAAAAGTTTATCAAAGTTTAATGTAATTGTGAACAAAATCGGAAGGTTGTGCTCAACATCCAGTCCGTTCCTGCTTTTATTCTTCAGCTGAGTCAAGGCAGAGCATTTGTTTTTGTACAAGGATGTTGCACTGGAAGGCAAAATGATCCTGAAATCATAACAAGAAAGACCACAATATTCTCCAGATGCATTGTCCCAAAACCTGGGAAGGGTTTATTCGGTGTACAATATATGATGTCTGTAAGCTGTGATTGCAAGATACTTTGACCAGCAAAGTCTTTTCCTCTTGTGGGTAGAATCACATTTTGCAGTATCATTCCAAATAGATATATTATCTGTTCTTTGTCCTTGAGTTGCTTCTCTGGAGAATAATTGCAGAACCTTGGTTAAATCATTTGTGATTATGTCTTCAGTTTTTCTAGTACAACAGGATCTTTCCAATTTTATTGTGTTCATGACATGTTATGAAATCTGCCCGAGCTACCTTTGGAAGCATTTTTGATCCAAAGGAAAATAGTTTTTGAATTTTGCAATCTTATCAGTTTATCAATTCATTAAAGAGATTATAGCCTCTGTCTTGCAAAGACATATTGAAATCATTTAGTTGAAATATTTGCCAGAAATGTCGCACAAGAAAAGCATGCAACTTAATTGAATATCTTTTTGGACAAGTGCAGGATGTTTCCCCATCACTGACACAGCCCCATCAGTGGTAACACTAACACATTTAGACCAGGTCAATCCCATTGACTCCAAGCAATTACCCAGTCAAATAAATATTATCTTCACCAATGTTAGAAGTAGACAAAACTTCACCAAGTATAGTTCTTGAAATTCATCTTCCCATATACATCCCAGCAAGATAGAACAGTGTGATGCATTTGTTGATTCATTTAACTATGAAGCAAAATAGTCTCTTACTGAGAGACCGAGTGTAGTCTGATGTATTTTAAGATGCTGTACATTGTTCTCTATACAGTATAATTACTACACAGGGAAGAATGTACAGTATCTTTAAGAGAGAAATACATTTTAACTTTTTGCTGCTAATTCCAACAAGAAGGTACTGCACATGTTAATAGCAGAAGGTACAATTTACTCCTCTACTGATGTGTGAATGTGTTAACCTTTTGCAGTGCTGTGTGCAATGAGGTGGTTGCACACCTGGCCACACCCCAACCCATGCTAGCTCAAAGAACTCATGCCAGCTCAATGTGCACATTTTCTTCTTGAAGGGCAAAAGTGAAAAGGAACACTGTCTTCATGGGATGAGTGTCACCTTCAAACATGAGCTGTTCTGATGTCTCAGCAACTCACGGGGATAAGTGAACATCTCGTGGTTCTCCTGCTCACTCTAAAATAGAACCAGCACACTATGGTCATCAATTCATGTGCACCAGCCATGGAGCTTGCCAAATCTGAAAAAAACTGTTCTGCATCCCAGAGGAAGGCACACTGGTTCTCCTGGATGACTTCAATACCAGGGTCAGAAATATGAAATCGTCTGGCAAGGTGTGATTGGCAAGGAGGGAACAGGGAAAACAAACTCCATTTTAGTCTTTCTCATGACAAAATGCTCAGGTAAATTCTCTTATCTGTTTTGCCAGAGAGATGAACACCAGATTTCATGTCACCTGCTAGATTATATCATCAACCCAGCTGGAGAATGTAAGGATGCCCATATGATCCATGACCTGACAAGTATGGACCACCGTGGGACTGGCTATTGTCTAATCTGCTTTTTTTTTTGTCCATTTATCTGGTTCAAAAAATTGCATCAACATAAATGTTATCACAATAAAATTCAATGACAAAGGTCCTAAGGATGCAACAAAGATAGTTCTTTTCAAATATTGCTTCACAGACAAGGTGACAACCCCCAACCAACAAGTGCCGCCGAGTGTCCATATATTTTTAAAGTTTGATCCCGAACCTTCGTTGTTGCAATCCACTTTTGGGTTAAAATTCAAGGGTGATATCATCCTAATATAATGTGTTATTTAAAAAAAAGCACATTGAAGCAACTATGGACCTATTAATCTTACCAGAATTTATCAGGAGTGTATACGATTATCCATACAATCATAACCTAGGAAACAGACAAAGTAGCTTTAGATAATAAAGGCTACCTGACCAACTGTCTTAAATTCTTTGAGAGACTGTCAACATTGAATGAGAACATTATGCACAGTCTACCAAACAATGTCCCCTTTAAAGGCAGACTTGGTGCATAAAATCATGGAGTGTCCCTGTAGGATAAAGTAAGAAGTAACTTTTATATATTTATGTTTTTATTTTACAAAATCCACATTCCTATGTGGGGTTTACGATTATGATTCTATTGGTGATACGACATTTTTATGAGTCATTTCAATCCTCCTCCATGATTTCTTCTGGCAGCAAGGGAAGCATTTTAGGAGGAAGATCCAACCCCTAATAAAATTGAAGCTGCTGTCATCCTGCCAAATTACATAGAAATCATAGAATTACACAGGTATTTTAATGGATGTGGTATGTTACGCATAAGTTACCCTTTTGATCTTGTGTAGTCAAGTTTTTTTTAATAGGTCTCCAGGCATTGTGTAAATATATACCTTTTAAATGCACAGTAGTAAATTGTATTGTGAATGTCCCCTTTGCTTGAGAAAAGAATGAAATAGTATTAATAGAGTTAGAAAAAGTAATATATAAAATAGATCATATTTACCACACTGGTCAGTAACATCTTCCAAGGATTTATGAGGATTTAACAATTAAACCATTATGCAAGTGATTCCTGAATAAATACTAAAACTGACGGGATTATAATTATCCAATCATTGAGATTATGTTGAGCGTGTTTAGTATGACAGTATGATAGCATTAATCTGGGAGGGCAGTCACAGCAATAATCATAATATAGGTTTATGTAAATAGGCACACAAAATACTGATTGTTGCAGGGCATAAATTAAATATGTAGTTTTATTTTGCTTTTAGGTATGTGGTAACTTCCAATTATTTCTGTTAAGATTCCTCACAAACAGGATGCTCTGTATCGATCCCATTTATTTGATAGAGCAATGCATTAATGTCATAAGCCTTATTTTGTCCAAAAGAAAGAAGATTTTTATTTTTGTACATTTTTCTTGATGTTGTCTTGTAGGTTGTATTATGATTTAGTACACAGATAATGAAACATTAGTTTAGTTTTACTTTTTACTTTGATATACCTAATTATTTTTACAGTTTTGTTTAAACATTTACAGTTAAAACATTCCCAAGTTAAGGTAATCTATTCAGTACAATTTAATTTTGGCCATTTAAAATAAAGGTTCCTTTGAGTGCCTGGAATCTTACATGAGTACCATAGACTTGCATACCTGTATTTATTAAAATATCACTAAAAGAAATTTACATTGTTTTAGGAGGGTGAGGGCATCAGGATTTCTCCAGCACTTGCAGAAGGGTGGCAGAAGCAATCTTGGGAACTTCTCTGCACTTGTGAGGGATCGTACTGATACTGCTGTGGTGTGGTTGGAGAAGGATTGAGAGATCACAGTCCTGCAGATTAGTCGGAAGGGAAAATGGGCTTGAGGAATTCCGTCCTAGTGGAAGGACAGATGTAATGCTGGGAGGGCAGGATTTCAGTAGGTATTTCACTTACGTCTGGATGTCCAGGTCCAGTGCTCTGCAGGCAAGGCAGGTGCAAACACGTCCAGGATAAATCAAAGGTCCCTTAATTCTACCTGAAAAGGCTAGGGCCCATCACATCTGTATTAACTCATTTCTTGGGTCATTTCTGCTTTTCCTGTTGTTATTATGGTAAAATGCATCTGAAGGCCTGTGTGAGTTCAGGGCCTATAATTGCTTCTCAGTATTTCCAGGTTAGTCTTCCTGAATGAGAAGAAGTACAGCTCTTATCAAAAAAGTTATCTTGCAATTTTGCTTTTGACTTAAGGGAAAAATAAATCAATTTATAATTGAATCAGGGTCATACAGATGGATGGTACATTAGCCTAAAAACTGGATTGCTTGACATCACATTTTAGTGTACTATGAAATCCAATTTCACTGAAAATTTAAATTCAAAATTGAGGACTTTGTGCACAATTGCACGAAATAGCTGATTTCATGCATCTGATGTGCTACCGGATTGAGTAGACTTGATATCTGGAGTGGACATGGCACGCACATGGAATTTTCTTCTTGTACGGCACGGACAACCCATGCAGATACGGACCTTCAGCTTGACTGAAAGGAGAAATACTTGTGTAGGTGCTAGGCAGACATTGCTACCCCAGCTTGGGTAGGTCCTCTGCATGGTAGCTATTTGAATGGATTTCCTGCAGGCCTATTTATTACCCACCACTCCCTTCCCCTTCTTCAGAAAGGGGATCCCCTCTCCCACACATGCCCCCTGCTTACTACCAATTGACTATTACCACCTCTCAATACTCACCTGACCACCACCCATCTGCTAACATAGTCAAGCACCCTCTCACTTGCCAATCTGTTAAGCCCCTTGAACACTGACCACTAATGACATCCCTTGAAAGCCAATCTCCTGACTACCTATTATAACCCAACCACCAATCCTCCAACTACCATCTCATTCCTCAAGTCAATCATACCCACTCACTCTTGATCTTATCACTGCACCAATCTCTGGCTGTTGACCTTGCCCAGACCCTTCTAACTATTAATTAATCTTGATCTCCTTTACAATCCCTGACCTGACCCTCAATCCCTGGGTCTCTCACCAGTTCTGGCCCCAAGCTTACCTGATTTCCTTTGAGTGTTCTGTCATTGAAAAGGAAAACTTTTGACTCTGCAAAGCCTGTTCAATAGAATATGACACTATGGGTCAAGATGTTGTGCCTAAGTCTGTGGAATGAGATTTGAATCCTGTTCCATCCAACACAGTCACCAGTGCTAAGGCACAACTGACATGCATATGCAGCAAGGAAATAGTTAGAATGAAGATGTTAGGGGGCACCAAAGGTCAACTTTAAAGGTTTTATAAAGCCAAAATTTAATTGAATATTGGACATTTCTTCTTTCCCCAGACAAATGGAACAATGAAACAGGTTCTGCAGTTAGCACTGATCTGCTGCATATAAGAAAGAACTGACTATCTTTATCTGACCTGAGGTGAAAATTACAATATACATGAGTTATTTTTAACCTTGTGTAGGATTTTTTAGAATTGATTAGAACATTAACTGTAGGCATACTTAAAAATGAATGCATGATGTTGTATGGTAAACTACAATAACTTTACCACTTTGTTCCCATTATCAACAAGAATTTCCTGGATTAAGACTGGAGTGAGATGAATGTACCAATGGATCTTTTAACTCTTAGCAGGTGATGCTCAGTCGACTCATTGGTCTAGCAGTACGATATTCACACTCAGTAGCACAACTAGTAGAGCTGTTGCCTCAGAGACCCAGATCCAATCCTGACCTCAGGTGCTGCCTATGTGGAGTATGCACATTCCTCTTGCAACCGTATGGGTTTCCTCCGGGTGCTCTGGTTTCTTCCCACATCCCTAAGGCATATGGGTTGGTAAGTTAATTGGCCACTGAAAATTGCTAAGTGATGGAATCTGGAGAGTGTTGATGAGAATATGGGGAGAATAAAATGGGGATTAATGGTCAGCATGGACTTGGTGGGCTAAAGGGCCTGTTTCTGTACTGATTGACTCTATGCCTATTAATTTAAAGGGAGCAGCAAGGGACTAAACAAAAAGGCGAATGTGACAAATGTCTCTTGACCTCAATAGCTTATTTCTACTGCCAACCGGAACTGCCTTGACTTGTTAATTTATAACTGTAATCATATTCAGTTGAAGGGGCTAGACTCAATGTACATTAACGCTTAAATGGAAGTGTGTGCTAATTACTTTGAAGACGTGCCAAATGAAAATAATGGCGGTGGCTATTGTCGGACAATTAAAACTGGAGTTCTTTTTAAAGAACTTAGGATGAGGTAGGAGGAAGAAGAAAAGGTGAAAGAACATGAAGTTTATTGTGTGATGCAGCTAAGGCAATACAAATTACAAGGTAATGATTGTACTGCATTTGAATGAAAACATTATGAGCATTTTTAGCTTTCTTTTTACCTCATGAAAAGGTCATGGCTCCAGAAAACATAATTCTATGCTAGTTAACATGCCCAAAAAATTAAGCTTACAATCTAAGCACTACAGTAAGAGAGTGAGAAATTAAAAGCACTGTTGGATGAACACTAATCTTGTGTCTTTACTTTTGTCATATAATTCACATAATTGCTCAACCACTGTCATTACAAAACGTACCTGAAATGATTTTAATTGATAATACATTCTATTAATTCATTGATTAACATTCCTTTTGTCCTTTTACTTTCAACCACAAGGCTCTGAAAAGCTAAAAGGCCAGTCTTGAAGTAAAAATAAGAATTATTGTAGCTGGTAAATTTATTTCAAGACAAGTGAAAGGGTTAGTTACTTATAAGTATGTACCTTATGTTACTTTATAACACTTAATAACAGAAATAGCAATAGAATGTTTTGATGAAACACGATGTCAGTCTTGAAGGTTGCAAAGGATATCAAGAAAATATTCCTGTACAAGTTAACCCAGAGGCACTGCCTATTAATCACAATAGAAAGAAACATATTGGTTCTGATTCTTCCCTGTGTGCAATGTTTTGGTGCCTTTGGCCACATGATTTATGCTCTAATATCAGGCATAAATGGAGCTTCTTTTTGCTCACTGAATTATATCTTATTCCTAAGCTGCAGCAGTATTAGGAAGCTAAGACTGTAAGACTTGCAGGATGGACATGGACATAAAATAGAGAATTTAAGCGGATAGTATTTTTAGTATGCTTAGGTCATTTGGCCTTGGTGTGTAATCATCTATAAATGTCCAGAAAGCACCATTGTCATCATTATGCCACCATATAGAAAAGTATCTTCTGGGGAAATGCCGCCCCAGTTTTCCTGCATAATGTCAACAGTTATCTGTGGAACTACCAGCATTTCCCTCCCTAACTGTAAGGAAACTCTGGACTCCCCTTCCAACCTACACTAATGCAAAAGTCCTCCTGTCACTTCATTCATTTCAGGAGTGGAGAGAGGAGTGTCAATCAAGAAGGCTAGTTCATGGATAGGGAAAAAGTAAAGCATAGAATAGTTGGGCTTGTTGATAAAGGCGAAGGGATGAAATGCCACAGTCAATTAAACGCATGGTCTCAACCTTAGTGTCAAAGGAATCCATGGCTTCTTCACATTTGGTATTGGAAGTGAACGTAAGGAGGCAGACAGGCTCTTGAAATGATCTTGAAAAGCACTGTGTTTGTAGTCAAGGACCTCATGCCATTGTATTATTAAAGCTGTACCACATTATTTAATCAAAGTACCATTATTTTTATCAATACTTCATAAAGAACTAATTGATTTAGCAACATGGAAATGCCATCTGCTGCAGTTTCTCTTTCAAATCACACACCATCCTGACTTGGAATAAACTGCTGTTCCTTTGTCATTTCTGAGTCAAAATCCTGAAATTTCTCACTCTTCCACATTTTGGGAAAAGCTTCAATAAGTAGGACTGCAAAAGATCAAGAAGTCTGCTCATCACCATTATCCCAAAGGCAATTAGGGATGGATAGTAATTGATGACTGTCCATCAGTGCTGACTTCACATAAATGAATAAAAAGACGGAAATTTGATGCATATTTATCCTAATCTATAGGCAGACCATTTTGGGGATAAGTTTGACAGTAATGCAGCAGCAATTGATGCAAAAATGTCTATACATTTTGATTTAGGAGTTATTATTTTAGTAAATCTAGTCTGAGACCATGACCCTCTCTAATCAAAGTTACAACAGGTATCATCCAGAACTGAACAGAGTTAACAATCCCTTCCTGTCCTTTGATACATCCATATAGGCTTTGGTATGGTTGACTCCACTGCTATGGCCAAAAAGGTCAGCATGGACATGGTGGGCCAAATGACTCACTTCTGCGCTGTATGACTCCAATGCCTCTCTGTTAGATAATGAAATGGGTCTGCTTTGTTTGGTCTATTATTTTCTAATCAAACTTACAGTTACTCCATCATAAAGTGCCTTTTCCCTGGTCCTATGGGTGTAGCTACCACGTGAAATCTTCGGTAAGATATGGCCTGAGACTGTGTATGTCCTATGGATAAAGGAAAGGTGGTAAAGAATTTCCCTTCAGTTGCATTGACTGGACTAGTTTTAAGTCATAGAGTCTATCTGTGACTGCAGTACATTTTACAGGATAAGAGTGCCATCTTCTGCACTGGCAAATTGATTAATGCAGCTGATTCCTTCCCATCCTTTTCAGACATCAAAATCACATCGTTATCCCACTAAACAAAACATTGTTACACATGGTATCAAGGATTAGCCATTTTACAAACACTTGACAGGAGCAGAATATTTACATCAATGAAGTGAAATGACAAAAGATTCAATTGCCGTAAGTAACGTAAGATTTTAGCTGCCCAAATCTGATGGATCACCCAAAAAGTCAAGGGAAAATGAGGTATATTTTTTCATAAAGAAATGACAATTACCATGATTATCACAGTACAATAATATGAAACAGACAAGCAGACATATGACCTGTAATAGGTGAGATACTTTCCTCAGAACAGATTTGTCAGCCGAGCAGTAAACAGTGCGAGTTCTCGGTATTGACTGTGGGCCTCCTTCTCGGTTCCTTCTTCTTCTTTGTCTTCACCTTCTGCTACTGCCCAAGGTGTCAACATAAGGCAAGATCCACCTCAAAGACTGTAAGAACATAATGTAAGAAACAGGAAAAAGTTATTCAATCCATTCTCCCTTCTCTGCCATTCAATAAGACCACCACAGCACCATTTTCCTGCCCCGTCCCCATATCCCTTGATTTCTCTAATATTCAGAAATCTATAGATCTCAGTTTTTAATGCAATCAATGCTTCCGTAGCCTGCCAGGACAGTGAATTTTATAGATTCACCAACTGCTGAGTGAAGAGATCTCTATCACTTATTCTGATGGTATTACACATGGTTCCAGACTCCTCAGCCAGAGGAATCATCTCCCAATATAACTGTAGTAAGATATCTTTACTCAAATCCTCTTGTAATAATGATCAACAAACCACTTGCCTTCCTATTGCTGGCTGCACCTGCATGTGAGCTTTCAATGACTTACATACAAGGATACCCAGGTCCCTTCAAGCATCAACACTTCCCAGTTTCTCACTATTTAAAAAATAAAGCATTTCTATTTTCTCAAGTGGATCATCTTGCATTGTACTCCAGCTGTTATGTTGTTGCTCACTTATTCAGTTTGTCCACATCCCCTTGAAGCCTCTTTGCATCCTCATCACCACTTGTATTTCCACTTAGTTTTGTGTCAACAAATTTGTAGATGTTACATTTGTTCCCTCAAACAAATCACAAAATAGGTTGTAGACAGTAGGGGCCCAATCACTGATCCCTGCAGCATTACACTACTCATCGCCGTTCACCCAGAGAAAGACCCATTCTTCTCACTCTTTGTTTTCCAGAGCTGTTTATTAGCTGCCTGATTGTTTTTAACATTAGTGCATAAACTTAAATAACTGATTTCGAGGAATTGATATCTGTTCCTATTGCTCCCTGTTCATAACTATCCGAATTACCTCATCCAATTAATAGGTACTCCAACCAACCTCACCTTGATTAGGTAAGGTAATTGTGATTCTTCCTTGTCTCTGACTTCACTCAAGTAGTTGAGGCAACTACTTCAGATTAGACCACCTTAATAGCACCAACGTATTGACTCAACTGCTTTACCTGCCCAAAGATAATGATGCCAGTGCCTCCCTCTCCCTTATCTGATCCTGGCTGGCATTGTGTGCTATTTTGTTCCTCCTGAGGAAATGTTAATATTTTCATGCAGTGAATATCATCCATAAGATAACTTCCAATATATTAATGATTTTGTGTCCAAAACTTCACAATAAGATGAAGGATATTCTAAGAACATTGTAGATAATTTTCCCCAAAATTTCTGAATGAGATTTGAACTTTAATTTTCCTAATGAGGACAATTATCTCGGCACAAACATTGACCACACAAACTGATTATCCAACTGAATGTGGGGAAATTACTTTTAGTTAACACAACCTACACTAATTCAAATTCAAACTATCCATCAGAAAATTGGCTGTTTTAAGTCAATTTTGCCATTAAACTATTCCAATATAAAAGACCATAAATAAACTGGTTGTAAAAAAAACCTCACTTGAAGATCCCAGGAAAGATCGTTTGTGATATAGATACCATTGACGAGAATGAAATTGTGCTGTCTTGAAGCAGAACATCTAATACAATATAAATATAATTCATTTCTTGAAACATGTACTTGACAATGGCTGATGGAATTTATGCAGACAAGTGTGAGGTTTTGCACTTTGGGAGGACAAACCAGGGTAGACTTACACAGTGAAAGGCAAGGCTTTGAGGTGTGCATTGGAACAGAGAGACCCGGAAATAAAGGTCTATATTTCTATGAAAGTGGTGTCACAGGTAGATGGGGTCATAAAGAGAGCTTTTGGCACTTTGGCCGTAAATCAGGGCACTGAATACAAGAGGTGGGATGTTATGTTGAAGTTGTACAAGATGTTGGTGAGGCTGAACTTAGAGTATTGTGTGCAGTTCTGGTCACCTACTTACAGGAAAGATATCAATAAGCTTGAAAGAGTGCAGAGAAAATTTAAAAGGATGTTGTCAGGACTTGAGGACCTGAGTTATAGGGAAAGTTTGAATAGGTTAGGACTTTATTCCCTGGAGCGCAGGAGAATGAGGGGAGATCTTACAGAGGTATACAAAATTATGAGGGGTATAGATAGGGTGAATGCATGCGGGCTTTTTCCCCTAAGGTTGGGTGAGACAAGAACTAGAGGGCATAGGTTTAAGGTGAAAGGTGAAATATTTAAGGGGAATCTGAGGAGAAACTTCTTCACTCAGAGGATGGTGCGAGTGTGGAACGAGCTGCCAGTGGAAGTGGTAGATGCGGGTTCAATTGTAACATTTAAGAGAGGTTTGGATAGGTACATGGATAGGAGGGGTTTGGAGGGACATGGTTCGGGTGTAGGAGATCAGGTTGGCATGGACTAGATGGGCTGAAGGTCCTGTTTCTGTGCTGTAGTACTCTACTCAAAGAACTAGGGAAGTGGACCAAGGAATGGCAGGTGAAATTTAACTTGGATAAGTGAAAGGTGTTGCATTTAAACCAGGGCAGGACTTGCACAGTAATAGCTAGAGAGTGTTATAGAACAGAGAGACCTAGGGGCAAAAATTGGTAAGTCACAAACATTGATGTACAGTGAAAAACTTTGTTTTGCATGCCATTCATACAAATCATTGTATTACATCAGTGCATTGATGTAGTACAAGGGAAAACTATAATAGAATACAGAATAAAGTGTTACAGGTACAGAGAAAGTGCAGTGCAGGCAGATAATAAGGTGCAAGGCCATAATGAGGTAGATTGTGAGGTCAAGAGTCCATCTTATCGTACTAAGGGACTGTTCAATAGACTTACAACAGTAGGATAGAAGCTGTCCTTGAGCTTGGTGGTATGTGCTTTCAGGCTTTTGTATCTTCTGCCTGATGGGAGGGAGGAGAAGAGAGAATGTCCAGGGTGGGTGGGGTCTTTGATTATGTCGGCTGCTTTAAGGGCACATAGTTCCCTGAAAGTGGAGACGCTGGTAGACAGGGTGGTGAAGAAGGTGTTTGGCATTCCTGCCTTTATTGATTAGGTCACTGAGTAGAATTGGGATGTCATGTTACAGCTGTACAAGCCATTGGTGAGACCACACTTGGAATATTGTGTGCAGTTCTGGTCACCCAGCGATGGGAAGGATGCCATTAAGCTGGAAAGAGGGCAGAAAAGATTCACGAAAATGTTACCAGGATGGGAGGGCTTGAGTTGTAAGGAGAGACTGGATAGGCAGGGACCTTTCTTCCTGGAATTTAGGAGGCTGAGGGATGACCTTATAGAGGTACATTAAATCGTGAGGGAAGTGGATGAGGTGGATGGTCACCATCTTTTTACCAGGGTAGGAGAGTCTAAAACTTGAGGGCATTGGTTTAAGGTGAGGGGCATCGAACTTAAAAGGGACTTGAGGGGCAACTTTTTTAGACAGAGGGTGGTGGGTATATGGAATGAGCTGCCACAGGAAGCTGTAGAGGTGGGTACAATTGCAGTGTTTAAAAGGTTAAAAGTCATGGTGTCAGAACAATAACCTAGCCCTAGTGGGGGATACTGGTGGAGTAAACTCCACACAGTTGCTTGCAAGAGTACAGAGAATTTGTCGAATTGGTCAACATATATTTATCAGAATACTGAAAGCCAGCCTTCTTCCAAAATTGTGTAGTTGAATATTTATTGCTTTGCTTCTGAAAGATATTCTTGCTTTTATAGTGAACATAAATAACTGCCCTCTGAAAATCTTTTTCGGTTTTATTAGGTTTGACATTTTTTGAAATATTCTCCATTAATTTTTAATCTTGTCAGTCGAAGCAGAGTTAGGACTGAGCAAAGAGACCAAGTGAAAACTATAATTCTGCTGAATGGATAATTTAGTTGGTTTCAACAATGTAGATGTCACTGTTGTCTTACATTTTACACAAAACAATTTTTTGCCTCCATGAAATCATTACATGTTCTGACACGGTATTAAAAATGCCAGTGTAGAACACTTGATATATTACTGGAAAGTTCTGCCTTTCTGTGTATAAAGGTATTCTCATTTCAGCAAATACTTAACTTGTCTATCAGAGTACATTTAGCACAAGGATGACTTATGTCCTGAAATTATCTTTGCACTGAAGGAGTTTAACCTCAATATCTGACGGTACATGCAAATTCAATCTTCTTCAGAGAAATAGTTACTCCTATGTAATTATTTATGTTATTATTTTGTGATTTGCTGGTGTTTTATCAAAGTAGGTCTGAATTTTAATCTAAGGAAGCAGTGCAGCACAATGGTTTTAAATAAACCAAGTAGTATCTATCTGTAAAATACTTCTTATAGATCTACCTGGCGATAAAATAATTGAAAAAATATCGCTGATTTATCCTTGGGCATTTGCTTAGGCAATAAGGTGTTTGATGCAATAGCAATACATCAGTATCTATCCCATGATAGGTTCACTTACATTAGTAAATGAGAGGAATGGCCATGCCATAATTATCAGACCCTCATTCCCACACTAATTATATTCTTGTCATCTTTTATTCCAAGTTGAGGTGGATGGATTCTTCGACACTAGGGGAATCAAGGGATCTGAGGAGGTGATGGGAAAGTGAACACAAGGTAAAGGCTGAGTCACAATTTTATTGGCGAGCAGAGCAGCCTCAAGAGATATGGGCTACTCCTGCCTTGGAGATGCAGTGCAAGTGGTTGAGGAAGAAGTGCACACTTTGTGAATGAAAGAGAGGTGCCATAGTTTGCAGTGGAAAGCCAGATTCCAGGAACAATTGCTCCAAGGAATGTGTAGAAATGGTGGAGAACACTGTTGGATAATCTCATGATTGTATCACCCAGATAAAAATAATCATCCCTTATCAATGAAGAAATTGAAAAGAAAACTTAGCACTGATTTATATTAATGTCACCTGAGGTTATGCTGCCATAAGAACCTAAATGCATTTCAGTCACACAAGGCGATTGCTTCAGTTCTCTGTCATTTTCCAACATCTGAATGTCTACTGTGTGTGCTTCAAGGAAAAAGATTCTCAATGTAATGTTGTCATGCTAAGTTGGTACATGTCCTATTTAAGATCACTCTATCTGTATTTCCTCTTGAAGACTGTTTATATTTCTGGGCTTGCCCAGTATCTTAGGAGTGACAATAATGAAGGCAGCCATTGCTTTCATCATGCTCAGCAATGAATCTGTATAATTATTCACAGATACAAGGGCTAAATAATTGCAGTTTACACATAACTGCTGTAACTGAAGATTAGGAATTGGATACTTGCAAATCTTATAGCTCTCCAGATTTGTGCAGGGAGCGCCCTGTGTTTTTAGCCTGAAGCTTGTGGAGGAGATAGTAGAAAATGGAATGGAATTATGTCAGTCTTGACCACCATTTGTCCTAATCAACAACTCTTTCTCTGTCAGAATTCACGATATACAATGCATTGACATCAGACTCATTGTAAGATATTCAAACTTGACACCTTGTGTAACAGTGTTATCTGAGGGAGACGGTGACAAGATGCAAGAAGACCTTAATAAATGCAGAATGGGTGTGTTGAAGGCAAATCAATTAGCTGTGATGTTATTGAATGGCAGAGCAGTCATGAGGGGCTGATTGCTTTCTTCTGCTTCTTTTTGTTATGTTCTATTTCATATGGCAGTCATCGTGGCCTTATTTCCAGGTGAAGGCAGTGGGGAGAGGATCCTGGGCCACATTTCAACATTTAGAATTAAATGATGAAAAGTCACCATCCTGACATGTTAACACTGCATTTCTCCCTACTGATGAAGCTTGACTAAAACAATTAGTTGTTTAGTTTTTTCAACAGAGCAAAACATCCCAAAGGCAACTCATAGGAGTGCCATAAAACATAAATTGTGTCAGAGCCAAAAGGAGATGTTGGGGCAGATGACCAAAAAGTTGGTCAAATAGGTTAGTTTTATGCAACGCCTTAAAGGAGGAATGAAAAGTGGAGAGGCAAAGAGGGAAATCCAAAGCAGATGATTTGGCAAGGAAAGTCTGGTAACGAATGACTGAGTATTTGAAATCATGGATGCTCAAGAGGACAGGATTGGATCTTGAGGGTGGGATGTGGCTTTATAGGGCTTCAGGAGATTATAATATCAGGAATGGAAAAATTCTGGAAAAATTTGCAGCGAGGATGAGAATTTTAAAATAGAGATGTTGCTTAACTGGAAGCCAGTTTGGGTAAGCAGGCCCAGGAGTTATGAGTGATCAAAATCTGGAGTGTTGCCACATTCCCGGCTGTATTTTGAATGACATGTTTAAAGGGATAGAATTAGGGTATATGCCTGGATAACATTGGAATTGTGAGTCTCTAGAGCTAACAAATATATGGACAAGGATTCCAGAAACAGATGAATTGAGACCAGCTGAAAGTTTTAAAATTGCAGTTTGAAGCTCATCTCAGCGTCACATATGTCACCACTTTTTGCAAACAGTCTGATTCGCTAAATTGGTCTGCTGAATGTACTCAGTCATTTTCTGTTTTTTATTTTCAGAATTCCAATGTCTGCAGTAATTTGTTTTCACAACAGTATTGCAACAGTATGTTCTTTGAGATTCCCAAGGTAGATGTAAAATCCATAATGCTTTGACTGTAGGGGACTAGGTGGGTGATGTGACTCATCACTTCAATTACTGGAGTGCCTCTATCATGAAATCAGTGGGATGTGCATCAGGCTAATCAGCAAACATTTTTAAAAGAGGTTTAATGGATTTAATAAAACTGCAACCATTGGAGCTTTTCAAACTACCTAAATTACTAATTATGTTTATTTCAAAATACTATTGTTTAACCTTGTTTGATAGAGAAACAGCCCTAAAACTGCCAAACAATATTAAAACATCGATGTTATTTCTTTTATAACATTTCACAGAGTACATAAAAGGAATTTTATTTTTTAACTCAGCCACATAGGATAATTCAGCTTACATCCAGAACAACTATCCATCAATTCTTAGCAAGGCATTGGGGAGGGATGGCTGTAGATGCCTACAGTTAATGGGAAGACTGTCACTCTGGTACCTTCAGTGTACTTACCTTTGTTGTACGAATGCATCAAAAAACATTTTGTGTCAATCACTAAAGTGTAAGGTCTTCACTTAATATACAACGACTTGGGAGTGGCTTTCATCTTTGTGTGATGGTATAAAACTGCCCTGATTATAATTCCATGATGTGCTGGGAGAAAGGTGGAGGGTGGGGTGGAGATGGACTGGTGAAAGGTGCATGTTATCTTCTGGAAAACCTGAAAGGATTTGCAACATGTCTGTTAGTAGCTTTATAGCTCAGACACCTATGGACCCACATCTCAACTACAAGATATGCTGATGGAAGCTGTGAAGTGAAGGAAAAGGATTCTTTTCACCATCAAAATGCTGTGGCGATGAAGGAAGCAGGGTTGAGAATGGCAGCAGTAGGCGAATGCAGAGAATGGGTCAGGAAAGGTGAACGTGGTGATACATTCACCTACGTCCTGCTGTGCATAGATCTCCAACCACTCTTTCTGCCTTTCAAGCCTTCTTCACATATCTCTTTACAGACCCTCATACCTTTTTGCATTTTTTCACCTTCATATCTGCCTGTTCTCCAGCTCCATAGATGGAGCCGGCAGCACCGGAAATCACAGATGAGATGGAGGGACAGCAAAGTCCCAAAGACCTGGTAATGTAGTGAGCTCAAAGCTCCCACTTTATACAGCTGTCAGTTTGTTGGCATAATTTTAACAGTAAGCATAATATCAGCTGCATAATGAAAACCTGGAATGTATATTTATCGCACCATAACTAATCCATATTTATTCTCTCCCATGGACTTTTCATTCATGTGGCAGGAGTTGGTGGAAGCCATTGATAATGGTTCCTCAGAGGTCAGTCCGCGCTGTAATAAAGCAGACAACAGCAGAACCAAGGAGCGTACAATAAGTGCTTTATTGTTTAATGCTAGCAGGAGTGAGGGATACAGAGAAAGAGTAAACAGTGTAACCCGAGCTCTGTACTGATCCCCACTCAAAGATTTACATGTCTGTGTCCCTCCTTTTATACTTAATCTAACAATGCCTATGTGCAGATTTGCACGTACTTGGGCAGTTGCTGACAGCAAACTTTAGCAAAACAAGATATGTCTTAAGCACTTCTTTGTTTCACCCAAGCACCTGCACATCTTGCAGTCATAACTATAGTCACGCCATGGTTGAAGCAATAACATCTGTACATTATTAACCCTTACATTTCCAGTTACTTTTACAGAGGAACCTAGTCCCTTTGTAGGTAAGTCAGCAAAGGACTCGTGCACTATCTCAGACAGCTGAACTTTGTTGGGCCAATAAGAAAGTTGAGACTCCCCCATCACTAGAAAACAAGAATTGATCTCCTCAGTAACAGCAGAGGTCAGCATATAAGTACAAAAGGCAAATATGAAGCATTTGCATGAATCTTCAAGCTGAAGTTCCCAGTGGGTAATCCATCTCAGTTGTCCTTTAGAGGCCTCCACTATAGCAGGTCAGGCTTCAGCCATTTTGATTCATTCCATGTAATATAAGGGAATAGCTGAGTGCACTGCAGTCAGCAAAGACTTTAGTCTTTGAAGTGGTTTTTCCTGTGATTCTATATTTTCCTATGAACTAAACATGTTCATACAAGTACAGCAACAAACAGGCACCTGCCCTAAAATGTGGAAAATTGCACAAGTATGTTATCAGGTCGTAGAGTCATAGTTCAGCCGAACTGGTTCATGCTGACCAAGGTGTGCTTCTAAGCTAGTCCCATTTACCCGTGTTTGGCCCATATCCCTCTAAAATTTTCCTATCCATGTACTGCCCAAGTGCTTTTTAAATGTTGTTAATGTACCTGCCTCAACCATTTCCTCTGGCAGCTCATTCCATATATGGACCACCCTCTAGGTGAAAAAGTTGCCCCTCAGGATCCTATTAAATCTCTCCTCTGTCACCTTAAACCTATGCCCTGTAGTTCTTGATTTCCCAATACTAGGAAAAAGAGTATGAGCATTCATGCTATTTTGGCCCCTCATGATTATATACACCTCTATACCATCACCCCTCACTCTTCTACACTCCAATGAATAAAGCCCTAGCCTGCTCAACCTCTCTCCATAACTCAGTCTCTTGAGTCCTGGCAACATCCTTGTAAATCTTTGCTGCACTCTTTCTAGCTTAATGGCATCTTTCCAGGAGCAGGATGACCAAAACTGAATACAATAATCTGAAAACACCAACATCTTGTATAACTGCAACATAACATCCCAATTTCAATACTCATTGCCATGACTGATGAAGGCCAGCATGCCAAACACCTTCCTCATCACTCTGTCTCCCTGTGACACCACTTTCATGGAATAATGTACTTGTACTCCTCGGTCTCTCTGTTCTACAACACTCTCCAGAGCCCTACCATTCACTATGAGTCCTACCCTGGTTTATCTTCCCAAAATGCAACACCTCACACATTCAAATTAAACTCCATTTTCTATTCCTTGGCCCATTTACCCAGCTGATCAAAATCCTGGTATAATTCTTGATAACCATCTTCACTTTCTATGGCACCACCTATTTTAGTGCCATCTGCAAACTTGCTAACATTGTTTTGGATGAGAATTGTACATTATCATCCAAAGCATTAATGTAGATGAGAAATAGCAATGGGCTTAGCACCGACCCCTGAGGTACACCACTATTCGTGGGCCTCCAGTCCGAAAAACAACCTTCCACCATCACCTTCTTCTTCCTACCATCAAGCCAATCGTGTATCCAATTAGCTAGTTCTCCCTGGATCACATGCAATCTTACTTATCAAAGGGCTTACTGAAGTCCAGAAAGACCACGTCTTTCTTGGTTACTTCTTCAAAAATTTCATTCAGATTCACGGGACATGATCTCCCACGTACAAAGTCATGCTGACTATCCCTAAGCAACACTTGCCTTTCCAAGTGTATGTTTATCTTATCCCTCAGAATCCCCTCCAGTAATTTACCCACTACAGACATTAGGCCTACTGGTCGATAGTTCCTAGATTTTTCTTTGCATCCCTCCTTAAACAAAGGCACAACATTAGCAACCTTCCAGTCCTCTGACACCTCACCTGTGGCTAACAACGTTAGCCAGGGCTCCTGCAATTTCTTCACAAGCTTCCCACAGTGTTCTCGGATATACCTAATCAGGCCCCAGAGATATATATACCTTTATATGTTTTAAGACATCCAGCACCTCCTCTGCTGTAATGCGGACTATCCCCATGACATTCCCATGAACTATCTTAAGTTCTGAAGTCTTCATGCCCTTCTCCAGGGTAAAAACGGAGGAGAAATATTCATTGAGGACCTCACCCATCTCCTGCTGCTCCACACAAAGATGTCCACTTTGGTCTTTGAGGGGCCCTATTCTCTCTCTAGTAAATCTTTTCCTCTTAATATACATAAAATCTTTTTGGATTCTCCTTAATCTTCTCTGCCAAAGCTATCTCCTGCCCTCTTTTTGCCTTTCTGATTTCCTTCGTAAGTATACTTCTGCATCCCCTATACTGTCCCAGGGATTCATTTGATCCCAGCTGACTGTACCTGACCCATGCCTCCTTTTTCCTGACCAAAGCCTCAATATTCCTCGTCATCCAGGATTCCCTACTTCTGCCAGCCTTGCCCTGCACGCTATCAGGAACATGCAGTCATTGTGGGTTTTATCTCATTTTTAAAAGTCTTCCACTTGCTGGATGTCCCTTTGCCTGCTAATGACCTATTCTAATCAACTGTTGCAAGTTCCTGTCTAATACCAGGTTCTGCCTGCAAGAAGCAGGACAAGTCCAATCCAGACCATTACTTCCCCATATCTAAGTTTGGATAGGTGCATAGATGGGGGAGGTATGGAGTGCAATGGTCCAAGTGCAGGTAGATGGGACTAGGCAGAAAACTAGGCCGGCATAGACTAGATGGGCTGAAGGGCCTGCTTCTGTGCTGTAGTGCTCTATGACTCTATGACTCCACTCTCAATCATTAGCAAAGTGAGGGAAAGTGTCATTACAGGTGCTGTCAAGTGGCACTTACTCACTGCTAACCTGCTCACTGACGCTTAGTCTGATTTCTACCAGGATCATTCAGCAGACATCATTACAAAGTGATGCAAATCTGGGCAAAGAGCTAAGTTCCAGGAGTAAGGTAAGAGTATGACATTTGACTAAGTGTGGAATGAACGGGCCCTTATAAAACTGACTCAATGAGTATCAAAAAAAATCTCTCCACAGGCCAACCATGCCCTGTATGAAGGAAGATATTGTCGGAGGCCATTAGTTTCAGCCCCAGGACATCTCTGATATCCTCTGACATTTCTCACCTTTGCTAAATCACAAACTGGGGTGTACAGTTCTCACCACCTTTTTCCCCTACTTTGTTTTCCTTCTACTATTCTTCTGGATCATGTGTGGAGGATCTGAGTGTTTTATCTTGTTCCTCCTATGGCACCATTTTTGGAAGAACCCAGTTAATAGTAGCAGTTCTGGAGACCTTGGCTGGTGCATACAAAGAGCATCTCCAGGCCCCAGAATTCCACCTTCTGCAGACAATGGGTTAGCAGTCATCCCAAACTAGTATTGAACCAGGCATGTAGACTTAATTAAAATTAACATAACATAAAATTAACATAAGTAAAATACCAGTAATGAAGACAGTGATGGCACTGAAGACTGACAAATCCCAGAATCAGAGAGTTATCAACTCAGGCTTTTAAAGTAACTAAGTGAGAACATTACACAAGCCCCAACAATGAACTTAAAAAATTCTCTTAATTCAGGAGTTGCTCTTTCCAAATGGACAATTGCACTCCGGTTTATGACTTAGCAAGGGGGAGAAAGAGAAAACATAGAATTTAAGAGAGAAGAGCTATGAACAATGATAGTTTTTATCCAGTTCTGCAAGTCCTTCCTACTACTCATGTAGGTTTAGAATATTTCATTAGACCATACATGCATACCATGATTGTATACTAGCTTACCTTGGGTAAGGGAAGGTTTAAATTGTGAATGAAATGGTTGTTCATCACCAGTCCTTTACAAATAACAAGGAGCCAGAAACACAAGACTTGCCAACCTCTAGCACTGAACCAAACAAAGAACCAAAAGAAATGCTTCACTTTCATTGGGTCCCTAACAGGCACTTGGCCAAAGTCAGATCAGGTCTTTTTCACCTAAATGGGAAAATGGATTTGAAGAATGTTGATTATTTTACTAATTTTTGGGAGATAGACTTCCTAGAAAACACCCACTCATCAATTGTCATTCACAAACTCAAGAACAGTTTGCCTGATACGGCACCTCTGAAGTAATGATCACAGATAATGGTAGTAGTTCACAGCAAGACAACTTTATGATATTCTCCAGCAACAAGCAGTTTAATTATGGACAACATCACTGCACTTTCAATTGAGTAATGGAAGTGTATGGTACAATAGTGTAGTGGGCAGGCACGGTAGTGTGGTGGTTAGCATAATGCTATTACAGCACCAATGAACTGGGTTCAATTCCAGCCACTGTCTTTAAGTAGTTTGTACGTTCTCCCCGTGTCTGCGTGGGTTTCCTCCAGGTGCTCCAGTTTCATCCCACATTCCAAAGACGTACTGTTTAGGAGTTGTGGGCATGCTATGTTGGCGCCGGAAGCGTGGTGACACTTGTGGGCTGCCCCCAGAACACTCTCCGCAAAAGATGCATTTCACTGTGTGTTTCGATGTACATGTGACTAATAAAGATATCTTAATGCAAAGATATGGAAGGCTGTGAAGGTGGAACTTTCTGAAGAAGACTAAATCATCACAGTTGACCCTACTTGAACATTCAAGCCTTTTGCAAACACCCCAATTCAAGGGATGACAGTTTTGTGCATTGACTAATGAACTGACAAAATAGAACTCCAATATTTAGAAGCAGAGGTGCAAAAAATTGTAAAAACACAAATAAAGGCAGCAGTGAGCTCCAGCCTAGGAGGACGACAATGACTGGTCAGATGGGAGGCTGCCCACTACCAGTGAGAAACCTATCAACATGACGACAAAGCAAGGAATGGAGTTCTGCTGCTCGTCATGTGGCTGGGAATAGGTTGGCCTAAAATGGAGCAGAGGTTTAAAGTTATCTGCTCTGTCTGGGAGGAGGATTTCTGCTTCTCTGAGACATTTGAGGAAAATCATGTTAATTTACATTTGCCTGCTCTCTAAGCCCTTTTGTCTGGCATAAGACCCATGATGTTCAACCAATCCAGGGTATTCACCTGGGTCTCATGTACCCCATAAAGTCCCGATTTGCATTCATTAATGACATACTTGCTGGAGTCTGGTAGAAGCCACCACCAAAATGATTGACTTCATAATAGGAAATGATGGGAATATAAACTGGTCCTCCTTTCTTGCCCATCAAGAAGAATTAATGATCCCCCCATTCATATTCTTCTGGAGGAGAGTGTCATTTTGTCACTTCATCATTGATCATATTGATTATTACTACTTTTTCCACCAGAACCAGATTTTTTAAAATTCATATATCCTAGAGTACAGCACTGGAACTGATTTTCTGTTTTCCATCAGGCAGTGAGCAAACGAACTCAAAACTCTCATGTGGTTAATTCAAAAGTCAATTTGAAGCAAAAGCTCTCGGAGAGCGACGTCAGTCATATCCTTTCGTCTCAACCACCTCTAGTCCCAGAATGACATGTAATTAGTCTCGAAAAGCTCTTTCATAGGCTTATGTGATTGACTCATTCCTGAGAGGGGACAGTGAGAACCAGAGGGAATGCAAAGTGTGAGATCATCAAGGCTCCTTTTGTTTTGATTTTCTTCAAGTCTTTTCTCAAGGAAATGACTCAGACTGATTAATGATATTTACGGCACTCATGAAATGAGGCAAACAGCAATTTTTTGAATCTGAATCTAGGCAGTGAACATCAATGATGTATTTGATTATGGGTTGGAGATTGTTTTTGGTGGTGGTAGGCATTGGTTGCAGAGATATCATGGCACAGTCTTTTCCTGCTGTCACCTTATATCCATGTATTTTTAAAATGAATTTTCACATGATGTGAAAATCATGTCATCCATCCTGAATTGCCTTGTGTCAGTGGTGTTGAGCCTCTTTCTTAAATTGTGCAGTCCTTCTGGTAAAGGTGCTCCAACAATGCTATTGGATAGGGAGTCCAAGGATGTTGACCTCTTGATAATGAAGGAATGGTGAAATATTTCCAAGTCCAGATGATGTGTGACTCACAGGGGGACCCAAGGATGGTGAGCCCCAGCCTTTCTGGTAGGAGATGGTTCAGAAAAAGTCACTGGAGAGAACTAACAAAACAAACCAGAGTTGCCTTCTTTTCTCATCAACCAGGTGCAATTAGTTTTGGTACTATTGCTATTCAAATTGAGATCAAGTAATTTAACACCCATCAATGAGTAGGATTTTTTGTTCAAAATAACTAAATGTGATGCTGGATGTTACATTTACTCACTCAGTGATCAAGGAGAACCAAACATCTTGACAAACCCATCCATATGTCATTTACTACACACACACACACACACACACACACACACACACACACACACACACACACACACACACACACACACACACACACACACACACACACACACACACACTTGTTAGTATCTGGAATGAGCTACCAAAAAGAAGATGCTGGAGGCAGGAACAATAACAACATTTCAGAGGCATCTGCACAGGTACTTGAATGAGTAGGGCATAGAAGGACATGGAATTAATGCAGTCAAGTGGGATTAGTTTTGGTAGGCATGATGGTCAGCATAGAGACAGTATGCTTATAAAACTATGATTCTGTAACACATCAATGATCAAGGAGAACCAAACATCTTGACAAACCCATCCATATGTCATTTACTAGACACTCGCGCACACACACACACACACACACACACACACACACTTGTTAGTATCTGGAATGAGCTACCAAAAAGAAGTCATTTTTTTCAGATACAGACTAATCATTTCATAGGGACATGGATGCAAGTCAGTTCTTATATATATCACGGACACACATTTAATCTCATTTAAATTTAAATTATAAAACAAATTTTATTTACAGCGTGGTAACAGGCCCTTCCGGCCCAACGAGTCCGCACTGCCCATTTTAAACCCAAATTAACCTACCCGTACGGCTTTGGAATGGGGGAGGAAACCGGAGCACCCGGAGGAAACCCATGCAGACACGGGAGAACATACAAACTCCTTACAGACAGCGACGGGAATCAAACCCCGATCGCTGGCACTGTAATAGTGTCGCGCTAACCGCTATGCTACTGTGCCGCCCACAAAGATTATTTTATATACACAAACATCTTATATAGAAATTGGCACACAAAATTTTATATAGTCACACCAACTTAGATAGAAACACACACATATATTTTATGAACAAGCATTTCATTTGATATAGAGATATATTCACTTCATTTAATAGTCTCATACAAGAATACTGCTTCATATCAATAGACATAAATGCACACAAGTTTTTGGATGTACACAACAATTTATTACAGATAAACATATATTGGGAGGTTCTGTAAATGCAACACTCTTGCTCCTCAGATTAAGGAGGAAAGTAATTTTGTTAAATATCGATACAGCAGCCAGAACACAAATAAAATATAAATAAACAAGCTACTTTTATTTATTCATCAGTCTGCCACAAACCTAGGTTTCAGATTGTTTAACTGCAAAGTGAGTGTTGTGAATTTTCAGACTATTAGGTGCAGTGAGCAGTATTGACCCAGAAGAAGATGTAATGGGGGTGGTTATTCCAGCCTCATGCCACACCCGCTCCTGGATGCATCAACAGGCCACCAAATGCGCAGCGTACTATCAAGATTATAATTGATTTCAGCAGAGCCTCCAACACAATTAGTTAATTTTGCATATGTTTATTCCTCATAATTGACAGATGTTCTCAATCATAATAAAAGGAAAAGTAAGGGGGAAGATGGATTTTCAACAGGCCCCCACTATCACCACTTCCCCACAAGATTCCCTGCCCAATTTCAATAATTTACTTTGCAAAGGATCACTCTCCATTCAGTCAGGCACTCCTCCCATCTTCTGAACCATTTCACAAGGACACTGCACCGAACCAATATATCACCTCCCATACATCCAGTTAGTGCTATCCCTTCCTTCCCCAAAGTATTTCAGTGGAATCTTTTTCCTTCACCACCCTTAAGAGTCATTCTGAATCTCTTGTCTGTTCTTGCTGTGGCAAGGGATTGAATATACTGCACATCATGGTTGCAAATTCCTGATTTCATATTCAGTCACTTCATGCGGCGTCAAGATAGAGAAGCCCAATGGTGTAGTTTATATTTTTAGAGCTTGTGTCTTGAAATTGCTCCATCCATCAGCTAGTTAGTAAGCAAGAGATAGGGGTGAGCCATCCTGCTGAGTGTGGACCTGCACTGGATATGTGATGATAGGTGTTAGAATTCTGAGATTTGGCTGTAATATCAAACAGGTGTAAGAGTTCTGATCTCGTCAGGAACACTTTACACATAATAAAAGGCCAAAGTCATGAGTACTGAACCTATTGATGTTTATGAGTGAGAAATACTAAGGCATACAATTTACATAATTTTAAGTATGGGGACATAAGAGGCTGCAGGTGCTGTAATCCAGAGAGAGAGAAAACAAGCTGCTGGAGGAACTCAGTGGGTGAGGCAGCATCTGTGGTGGCAAAGGGATACTCGATGTTTTGGGTTGAACCCTGCATCGTGACTGAGAGCAAAAGGAAAGATAGCCAGTCTAAGGAGGTGAGGGGAGGGGTGAGGCAGGAGCTGGCAAGTGATAGGTGGATCCAGGCGAGGATGGGCAGATGGACCCAGGTTGGGTGAGGGAGGGGTGGAGTTAGCGACAGGAGCTGGGAGGCGATAAGTGGAGACAACAAAGGGCTGCAGATGATAGAATATCTTAAGAAAGGAAGGTGGTGAGTGAAACCAGACAAGGGAGGGATAGAGGGCAGATGGAAACAGTGGAGGGAGGAGAAGGGATCAACTGGGTAGAGTGCACGGGTGATAGGCAGATGGAACCAGGTAGGGGAGGGAAAAGAAACTGGGTAAGAGGAGACTGGATAGGGTGTTTGGAAAGAAGGCGGTGAGCAAGATAACCTGGGTGGATCAGGAGGAGAGAGATTGGCGAATTCAATGTTCATGATTACCCAGGTGGAATATGAAGAGCTGTTCTTCTAGTTTATGTATGGCCTCACCCTGGCAATGGAGAAGGCTGAGGACAGATGTGGGAACGGTGAGGGGAGTTGAAATGGTTTGCAATCAGGAGCCCAAGATGGCCACTGTGGCCAGAGCACAGGTGCTTGGCAAAGTAGTTGTCCAATCTGTGTTCGGTCTCATGATGTAGAGGAGAGCACCGAATGCAGTAGACAACATTGGAGGTTCACATGAATCTCTGCCTCACCCGGAAGGGCTGCTGAGGTCCCTGGATGATGGTAAGGGAGGAGGTGCAGGGACGATTGTTGAACCTCCTACGGTTGCAGGATAAAATGCCAGGGTACAGGGAGGGGTGAGTGGGGAGGGATAAACAAACCAGGGAGTCACAAGGAGAGCGGTCCCTTCAGAAAGCGGAAAGGGGTAGGGAGGGGAAGATGTGACTGGTGGTGGGATTGCATTGCAGGTGGTGGAAGTGATGAAGGATGATGTGGTGGATAAGAAGGCTGATGAGGTGAAAGGTAAGGACTAAGGGAACTCTATCTCTATTTTGTTCGGGGGGAAGTGGGGTGAGATCAGAAGTCCAGGAAATGGAGGAGATGCAGTGAGGGCTCCATCAACCACAATAGAGGGAACACCATGTTTCCTGAAAAAGGAGGACATTTCAGATGTCCTGGATTGGAAAGCCTCATCTTGAGAGCAGATGCGGTGAGACAGAGAAACTGAGAGAAAGGGATGGCGTCCTTACAAGAGACAGGGTGGGAGGAAGTGTCATCTAGGGAGTTGTGGGAGTCAGTGGGTTTATAGTAAATGTCAGTGGAGTGTTTGTCCCCTGAGATGGAAACAGAGAAGTCCAGAAAAGGGAGAGGGTCTCAGAAATGGTCCAAGTGAACTTGTGGGCAGGGTGGAAGTTAGTAGCGGTTGATAAAATTGACGAGTTCTACATGGGTGCAGGAGGCAGCACCAATGCAGTTGTCGATGTAACAGAGAAAGAGTTGGGCAGTGGTGCTAGAGTAGGTTTGGAACAAGGACTTCTCCACATAGCCAACAAAAAGGCAGGTGTAACTAGAGCCCACGTGCTTGTAGAAAGTGGGAGGAAGCAACATTTTTCAGAGTGAGAACAAGTTCGGCCAAGCAGAGGAGAGTGTGAGTAGAGGGGAACTGGTTGGATCCATGTTCTAGAAAAAAGCTGATGGGGAATGAAGGTATGTAGGGACTGGACTTCTATGGTGAAGATGAGGCAGTGGGGGCCAGGGAATTGGAATAATTAACTAATTAATAATTAAACGAAATTAATAATTAAACAACAGAATTTACAAAATTTGACAGCAGACTTAAAAGAATTTTTCTTGCTCTCAGGCCTTACCATGAAGGAGAAAGGAAACAGAATTTTTTTCTCAAAAAAATGAACATTCAATGAATTGCACTGGGAACTGAATTAAATTATTTAAGGTCACAGAGAGTTGGATGGATTATCACCGGTATCCACTACCCTTGTCTACCAATGAATTGACTTTAAAATTTAAAGTAATATGGGAATATTGTCTAAAACTGCAATGTTATATGTAATAAACTGACAGAGCTTTTAGTGGATATCCATTTTTGAAGCAACAGTAAAAAAGACTTCCCTTGATAAATCCCAATGGATCATTGGCATTTGCCTTAGCAGCTCTGGGATAAATCAAAATTAGCCAGGGTTTTGTACTTTCGATTGCTAAGGGGCTGACTTTAATGTCCATGAAGTCCAGTGGATTGACACAGTGGTGATATGATGATGAGGAGCCTCACAATAATTTTCTGATGTATTCTTGCCTCCCACACTTCATTTAGCTTCAATTCAGGTACAAGAAAGCTCTGTTTCATGGGGCAGAGGCTGGAATTAATTTCAAAGTCATGATTCAATTACACATTTTAACTATGGACCTGACTCAAGATCCTCACAGCCTGCAACAGCAAAGAACCTAGACATATGAGGCAGGAGACCCTGGTAATGGGATTTTTAAAAACATTCCATGAACTAAGGCCAGAAAATCAAGGGAGCAGCTACACCCCTTTCCCCATCACCAAAATCCTTACTTGCTTTACACGGTCTTTTTCTCTGGGACTATGCAGAGGCTGCAAGTCCAGCTCTCTCAAATGCCCCAGTGAGTGTTGACGTTTTCTGAAAGGCTTGGAGATGGGCCATTAACGTGTTGCTCAGTAGATAGAGGGGGCAGTTTAACCCACTGTGATTGAATGGGCTGGTGGGAGAATCTCATAAATGCTGTCCTAAGTGACTCTGTGAAGCTATTTCTTCCCAGGATTTGAATTTGGAGGTTGATTAAGAAACATCGAAGAAGGTCTTAATATAAGCCTGGTGAACTTTGTGAATGCTGCCGTACATGTATGACAATTCAGAGCTGCCCTTGCCCTCTCCAGCCTTCCAGGGCCAAAACAGCATGGATTCTGCTTCTGTAGTTACATTGTAGTTCCATGGGGAGGATTGTCATGGAAAAATGAGCATCAAGAACAGTGGCTGGCTGTTCTTCAGCCACCATCCTCCACAGAGGTATGTTCTGAATAGCAGAGCAGGCTTGAAGGACCAACAAGCCTATTCTTGCTCATTTTTCTTATGTCCTTATGTTACAGTAACATCAACTTTGCCAACAAAGCAGTCAGCCGGAATGTGAAAGGACTCGGGTCTCTGGCTCTGGCTGACTTCAGAATCCCATTGTGTTTACACACCAGTCCGCTCACTTGGCCTGTGCTCTGCTCTCACCACCTTGGATGTCAGCTCTCTTGCCTGTTGTAAGCTATTTTTGATGATACAACAGGAATGAGCTCATTACACAGGCCAATGCCATGCCGACTTCCACCATCACTGGTAATGCAGTTCAGATTTATTAATCTTAGGGATATTAGCATCTCTGGCAGGCCAGCATTCATTCACCATCTGGAGTTGCCCTTGAGAAGAGTTTAAACTGCTGCTGAGTTGTTGGGTCAAGTGTTCCAGGATTCCAGGATTTAGAACCAGTGACAATCATAGTATGTGAGGAACCTGCAGGAGGAGGTGTTTCCATACATCTGCTATCCTAGTCCTTCTAGGTGGTGGAGATCATGAATTTAGTGTGGGCTTTCGGAGCAGCCTAGGTGGATAACTCCATTTTGTAGATGGCATAAGCTGCAGGCCTGATAGGAATGGCAGGAGAAGGAATCAATATGGTGTGCAGTGTTGTAAGCCTGGAGGGTCACAAGCATCTTGAGTGCTTTTGGAGCTGCAAATGGAGAGTATTCCCTCACTCCTGTCTTTTTTTCTTCTGGATGGTGTCAGGAGGTGAATCACCCAGTATCTATTCTTGCAGCTACAGCATTTATGTGACTGGTGTAGTTAAGAATCTCGACAACAGCAACTTCCAGGATGTTGGTGTTAGGAGATTTGGTGATGGTAATGGTAATGCTGTTGAACGTCAATGATGGTTGATTAGACTGTCCCTCCTTGGAAATGATCATTTTACAGGGACTTCTGTGATGCAAATATTACTTATCAGCCCATGCCTGAATGTTATCTTGGTCTTCCTGCATGCTGGCATGGATGGCTTCATTTGCTGTGGAGTTGCCAAAGGAGTGCAACAGTGTGCAATTATCAGTGAAGATCCCTATTTTTGACCTTATGATAGAGTGAAGCAGCTGAAGATATTTGGGCCTCAGATATTCCCTCAAGAATGACGTGCTGGGTCTTGGTGCTGGGTACCAAACATTTACCTTTGTGCAAGTCATGACTCCAACCATAAGAGTGTTTTTTCCTTTGAATTCCATTGAATATAGTTTTACCAGGGCTCCTTGACAGCACATTTAGTCAAATGATACCTTAATGTAAAGGGCGGTCACTCTCACCTCACCTCTGGAAGTTAGCTTCCATCTCTTTGCTGATACTGATATTGACATACCTGGGCAATTTCCCATAATAGTGTCAGGTAGATGCTAGTATTGCAACTGCATTGGAGCACATTAGCCAGAGGCACTGCTAATTTTGGAGTGCAGGTCTTCAGTACTATAGTTGGGATGTTGACTGATCTTGTAGTCTCTGTATACAAGACACAAGGCCCTTTCTCGATATCACATGGAATGAATTGAATTGGCTGAAGAATGGCATCTGTAATGGAGGGGATCTCAGATGGCAGCTGAGATGAATTATTTACTCGATGTTTCTGTCTGAACATGATTGTGAGTGATTCAGCCAGGTCTTTAGCACACTTGCAGCAGGTCACATTAGTGCTGAGTGTGGAGGTGCTTTTGACACCATCAGCTGTACACCATCTATGACAGGGTGTGTAAGGGCTGCAGAAGTTTGATCTGAGCTGATAGTGTGGGAACAATTGGTTCTGTCGATTGTGGTGGTGTTCATTTCTGTTGTTGCTAATGGTCCACAGTGTCTCATGAATGCTGAGCTTCGAGCGGCCTGATCTGTTCAGGTGTTTAGCACTCAATCTTAGTGCCACACAACATGATGGAGGGTGTCCTGATGTGAAGATGCCACATCTTATGTGTGTTGGTAATGATGAATTCGTTGGCCAAGTCACTCTCATCTGTTCAGTGAAGTCCTCTATAACAGCAGGGCCTTAAGCAATGTAATTTGGACAAACGTGTGGGCCAGAACAAGGCTTGCCAATGAAACAGCACAGAAGCAGGCTTTTTGGCCCAGCATGCTGATGCTGGCCATCAAGTACCTAGCTGTACTAATCCACTTCCCTGAACTTGGTACATAGCCTTCTAAGCTATAGTATTTCAATTGCTCATCTAAATACTTCTTCAATATTATGAGAACACCTGCCTTCACCTCCCACTGAGGCAGTGAATTCCAGATTTCAACTATCTTCTGGGTGAAAAAACTCTTCCTCAAACCCTCTCTAAATGTCCTTTTCCTTATCTTAAACCTGTGTCCTTTGGTCATAGACCCCCTTGATACATGGCAAAGCCACACCCCAGCTTTGATGAAAGGAAGCATGCAAAAACTATAAACAAACCACAAAACATTTAAAAATACCTTGAAATAATTCAAGCACCATACAAAACATAAATCATTTTCAAAAAATTACTTGCCTTTTCATCTCGCAATTGTAAAGTCTCCATTCCAATGAATGGACTTAGAGATCTTGCAACTGGTCTACTCTGGCACAGGATTCACCAGCAGATTTATGCTGGGGACTTCCAACAAGTAATTGCTCCACTGTTTGGCTCCGGGCAGAGTGGAGTGCAGCCTGGAAATTACTGGCAGAGTTAGGCCAGCAGATTTGGGTTGTACGCATCTGTGTGGGAGTTCCAAACTTGCTGGCACTTATGCTCAGAAATGCTGACAGTTTTTGCACAAAACTGCCAGGAATTCTTAACACCAGCTCAATTAAGTGCATTCAGTGACACATTAGAATTGATTCTTCTAATTTCCTTTGCCAAATGAATTGTTAGTAGTTCCCTGAATCCAATTCCTTTGCTGTTCCTACCACAATCTTGCTATTGACATTTCTTATGATTGAAGTTGCTGCTGTACTTTCAGGAAACAAAGTCAATGTCACTGTTGCTGCATATTCAGTATTACATCATCGTTCCGAGCACATTGCGCATTTAGAGTAACTTGGACTGATCCCTTCACTGTCATGCCCCACACTGCGTCAAACATAAATCCCTTTGCATTATCTCTGTTCCACTGACACTTCTTTCACTCCATCTGCTCCATCAGCACTGAAACTCCCTTTACCATTAGACTCCTGTGCCCTTGAAACATCTTCCTCTTCTTTCAGCCATGTCTTCTCCCCGGATATTTCAGCTGCCTCCTTCAGTCCCATTGTTATGACCATGACCAGGGATCACTGGCCACTTGTTCTTGGGTCTTCTGGTGTGGGTCCAACAGTTCCCAGTATTCCAGCATGGTGGAGCGCAACATAAGGGCTACCTAGCCCATGCAGCCAGCTGCATTCACAGAAGGGCTTCAGCAGGGTGTGAGTCACTGCCTCTGGGCTCACCAGCTGTCAAAGCTGTCACTGTTAATAAGTGCTTACGAAAATCATTGATTTTTAAATAAAATGTTAAAAAACTTAAAAATTAAAGAATTTAAAGAGGAAAAGACTAAAAGTGATGCACACACAGTGAAAACAAAATAAGTGTATTGCAATTCATAATGATTTCTAAATGTTTTCTTCCATTTCTTTGAATGGGATTGTTGAGCTTGTTTGGAGTCAAATGAGAAGACCACTGATGCAATGCTGGGGCAGTTAACAGCACGAGCAGCAGCGAAGAGGATGTTGTTACTAGCTTAGCCTCATGTCTGCACCAGACACTTGGGCTTTCAGTAAGTCCCTGCATTAGCACTGTTGTTGGTCTGAATATAATTTCTTAAGGAGAAAAATATCAGCTAAATTCATCACTGGGCTATGTAAATCAGCTCCCGGGATGCTCCAGTTCCTTAACTGTGTGACAGATGTTATAAAACATCTGCAAAGAGCAGATTTATGTTCTTCATTGGAAAGGGAGGCTGTTGGATATGATACTATCACAGCATATAATAAATTTCATAGCCTAATGCAACATGATAAAATCTTTAAAGCCAGTAAGATTTATCAAAGCAAATGTTGATTTTTTTTTCTGTAACTGTTTGCTTTTTTGCAAAAATGCCCATAAAATGAAAAGCAAAGAGAGTTCTTTCAGAAAAAGTGAACTTTAGGAGACAATGAGAGAGATTTTAAAATCAAAATGTCAATGGGGATTATGAGACAATTTAACCCTCATCCAAAAACTGGAATCAAACCTAATTCTGCTTTACAAATTCAGGGATAACTTTAATGCAGAGCACGAAGAGTCAGCCAAAGGGGATAATGAAATATGTGGCTCAATAGAAGATGAGGCCTGTGGAATTTTAGGCTGAACTTTGAGGTGTGGTCAGACCTAGAGAGCAAATCAGAGGGAAAGAAACAAATTTTCTACAGCATAATTATCAGAATCATTTTAACACAGCCAGGACATTAATGCATTATGTCTGGATTTCCCAACCAATTAGCTTGTGATAAAGACATGCACGACTGAATTTTATCTCCACTATTTAAAACACTTAATGCAAACATGATCCTGGTTGAGTTTGGAAAAAGCTGCATAGCAAATGAGATGTAAACCCACTATGGGTGCACCTAATTTGCTTCAGTGATACGTGCCTTCATGAAGTGAGAGAGGGAGAGGGAGAGCGAGAGCGAGAGTGAGGGAGATAGAGAGAGAGAGAGAGGGAGATTTAATATTTCAGGCCAATGACCTTCAGCGAATTCTGGTGAAATTTCATTGACCTGAAATGGTAACTCTGTTTTTCTCTCTCCACAGATGCTACCTGATTTGCTGAGTATTTCCAGGATTTTCTGCTTTTCTTTTAGATTTTCAGCAAAGGAAGGTTTTTTGATACAAGGCTTCATGTTATGAAAGGAGCAGTAAAGGACTGTAGAGCATACAATTCCATTCAGATGGAAGGAAGAAGCCTGCTTGTGACAGCAGGAAGGTGTGGCTGAAGATTGCTACAGGAGTGAGCAATGGGAGTGTGCTTTTGACTTGCGGATTCAGTGGTTTAATTACCTCATCAGATCAGGAAAACTGAGCACAGTGGCACATTCACCAAATCCTGACGTGTATGTTACTCACACCTCTTTCACAATTCTGTCCTCATAACTCTACCACATCTTTTGTCATAACAAAACCATTTGCACATACACCATCTATGCGCTGTCTCTCATCACCGATCTTTAAGCTTTTCCCACATAGTTACCATCACAAAATGTTTTCCACACATCTGTTTTACATTTGCCATTACTCTGACCTTAAGGTCTCTTTGTTCCTTTCTTGCCCAAGAAGAATGCACTGACAACACCTGGGAGAATGCACCAACCAGCAACAGCCCTTTAGCCATCTTCTCATCACTTCTGCAGAAGAGGTGGCCTGGGCCTTTAACCATGAGGTAAGAAAATGGGAAGCAAATGTGGTGACAAAATTTTATCTCACTTCAAATCAGCAGCCAGTGGAAAATGATTGTGTGCATAATGACAACATTCTTACCTTGGTAGTATGAATCATGTCTTCAGTCTCCCACAGGAATTTCATTTATCCCACAGGATGTACAGCATGAGGCTGATGACAATAATTCTTCAGAGGAAGTCACTCACCCTGAAAGCTCACATGATTCATACTTTTTGTCCATCAGTGTAGATCCTCTATTGGAGATGGTCAGGACAATGGGTAGCCTTGCACATGGTGTATCACACAACATAAGTAAATGTGAGCAGATGGTGGAAACTCTGCGTCACAGGATGCAATATTCCCCAAACTCTGCTCAATAGGTTGTACATGCAGCAATTACAGGGATTTGAAAAACAGAATACTTCTGGAGCAGCAGAATGTGCAAAGTATGGGCTGATGTCCCAGCCACTCTGTGCATTCTTGCGAAGGGATTAGAAGATCTACCAGAAGCATGAAGGGCCTGGTATTGCAAGCTGATGCAATGCAGCTCTGTCCACGAAAAGGGTGGCCACCACCATAAAACAATAAATGAGACAATCAAATGAATGCATTCAGGCTCTCAGCAAGAATTAGTGCACCATTTACTACCCTCTATAGACTGACAGAAATCTGGGATGTGAGCCTTCAGCGCCTGACTGACTTGCAGCAATCTGCTCAGTCACTCATTGCAAACAGATAAATGTAGGAGAGCCCAGAGAGAAATAGAATGGAGTCTCTACTGGAAAATGCTTTCCCTTCTTACCCATTACACCAGATCTGCTGCTCAACTCACATGCTACCCTGATTATTAATGGCCACATCTGCTCCTGTATGGGTGTAGGTGGAATGAGCAATTGACAGCCGCCCAGAGGAAGATGGCCGAGAACACCTCAGACGTGAGAGTGTGATTGGGGATGCCTGATTTTGTTGCTGAAGCCACAGGAGTTGTTCCACATTGGAGATAAAGTGAGGAATAGCACACATTGTATGAGTATCTACACCTGGGTGCATTTCACAATGTTTGTACCAGTTTGACTGGCACAAAAATCTGCCAAATGTACTGCAATTACTCCCTTAGAAAACCCCAATAACACCTTCCAAACCTGTGAGCTCTACCACCAAGAAGTACAAAGGCAGTAGGCTAAATTTCTCGAAAAACAAAGTTCCTCCAGCATCATACTGTTTAGGCTAAAGTTTTCTCTAAGTCACACACCATCCTGACTTATTTCTTTATTGTCACTGGGTATAAGTCATAGAACTTCCTTCCCTGCAGCACTTCGTCAGAGGGACTGCAGCAATTCAAAGTGGCGACTCAGGGGTAATTGAGGATGGGCAACAAATGTTGGTCTGGCCAGCTACACCAGATCATGTAAAATGAATAAATTTATTAAAAAGGTCCTCTTAATGTGGAATTGGAGAACCATGGATTGGTTGATCAATAGCGGCTGGGCAAGACTTGGATACATTTTTGTGAGAATGCATTATCTGGGTGAAAGGGAGAAAAGCACAAATAAGATTTTCATTGAGGTATCGCCTCAGGGCATTCTGGGGGCTAACTGGATGATGTAGCAACCTGGCCTTCTCATGCAACAATATATTCAGCTGTTCCAGCACTTGCCACATCTTGTTCTTCCACCCTGCTCCTTGTCCATAGAACCTGTCCCTTCTCAGGGCTCTGTGTCCAACCGCCACTGCTGCACTTCACTGCAGAATGCACAGCCACTATTGATGAAGTGGCAAGTAGATATTGGAATGCTCCTGCAGAGCAGTCAAAGGACCTGAAGCACACCTTCAGCATTCCGGTGACTTGCTCTTTAGCAATTTGAATGAACAAATGGCTTTGGAAGTATGAAATTTGAAGGTTGCAGTAGCTCTGACAGCTGCTGTACAATATGCCCACCAGCTTTAGCAGGCTGTTGGTCTTGCTAAAGGAAGACAAGGCACCTGATAACTCAGGCCTCTGGAGACAATGACAACCTGATATATTGAGGGAACTGAGTCGCTGTTTGCAGGATATGTTCCCCTGTGAGCCATATCTCTGACAACAGTCCTCACTCAAGAAGTTCTAACTGGGCAAACAGCAGCCACTTTTTTTTTGAGGCTTCCATTGTTGCCCATCCCATTCCCTCAGCACTGCATGAACAGCTCTGTCTTCAGCCTTAGTAGATATCTGCTAATTGCTACAAGACCAAAGTGTAGATACTAAACAGCAAGGTTAGCAAAATCCTTCCAAAACTTTCTGAAAACTTCCCTTAAGAAATCTCAAAATATGTTCAGTGAAGAAAGCCTTTCACAGAACAGCTGCGAAGCTTCAGTATTTATTACAAGATTACTTTGATATTTCCTCAGGCTTCCCATCCAATGCCACTTTCATTGGCAAGTTTTGGACAGCTTGGGGAAACCTGTGCATCAGCAGTTAAAATTCAAATCTACTCACTCTTAATGAGGGATTAACACGTTCATCGTATCAAACCATCTCCTGCAGAGGTATCCTGATCCCTGGAACACATGTTCTGTTTAAATCTGAAATTTAGTGGGTTATTGTCTGGTTTCCAAACTGCTGACTGCTTTAGCTGGTTAACTGTCCTGATACCCACTAACTCTCTGAAATGAGTTGCATTTCTGTAGCCCCCCTTTAACACCCCTTTCAGGTGCTACAAAGGATGTTACAGCTCATGAAATGCTTTTGCTTTTGTGGTAAGAAATGTGGCAGCCAATTAACACACATCAATCCCCAACACACGGCATTCTGACCAAATAATAAATAACAGAAAATGCTGGAAATAGCAGATTAGGCAGCAGAGTTAACATTTCAGTCATCTGCTTTTATTTCAGATTTCCAACATTTGCAGCTGATAATCCAGCCAATCTGATTTTAGTGATTTCGATCAAGGGGTAAATATTGACTAAGACAGCAGGGATAACTCTAGAATTCTTCAAAATCGTGCTGTGGGTTCTTCTATATTTCTCTAGGGACTCAGTTTAAAATCTCATCTTAAAATTGGTACCTATGACTACACTGTAACATCAAGCTTGATTTTTGAGCTCATTTCTCTGAAGCAGTACTTGGAACTCCCTGATTCAGAGATAAAAGTGATAGCTCCTGTGCACCCACAAGAAGGTATTAAAATCCCCCCATTGGGGACAAACTCAATTGTTAAATACATATACAGATGCCAACCCATAGTTTTACTCACCTCTGCATTTGGATTCATTGTAGCCAGTGGGACTGAATATAAAGAGATGAGTACAATCAGTAGCAGATAAGTATGCATGCGTTTAGTACCAGACACAGCCATAGCCACAAAATTTCCCCATGATCTCTGTGACTATTAGAACCCATCACAATGTCATCTATGACAACTTTACCAGTAGATCAGAGTGCCAGACAGTATCATATGGTGTGGAGATCTAATAATTAACTTAATTGGTGATTTAGTCACCATGCAGTATTCCATTACAACTATTGCGCTGGAAAATTCTGTGTACCAGTAACTACCATAGACATTTCATCATATCAGTGGTAGCCTGCCAGAGTATGTGGTAAAAGTGCAGTCACATTGCAATACTCAAGACAATCCAGGTATTGATGATTATTTAATTCCAAAGGGGGAGAATACAATTACTGTTTAAGCTAGCATGCTACGTAAAGATTTGCAGTACAACAGTCTGATTGAAATAGTGCAGACTTATCTACCATTTCATTGAAAGCAAGAAAAGATCTGTCCTTTTGCACTTTTAGAGTTTAAAGCATTGGCTCTAAGTATGAGGACATCAGATCTTAAGTCTTGTTACTTTTTTTTAAATCATAATTCAACAATTTGATTCACATCACAAAGCTTCGGTCAGAACAAGGTTATATTTCATTAATATTAAACGCTCAACATAAATTTCTAAAGAAGTTAACTTAATGCTTCTGAAATTTGCAAGTGATCTATATTTTTTTAACTTACAACAGACCATTTTGTTTCTTTATATTAATTATTGATGAAGTATCTGAACAAGAAAGAAATGGATCCTCCACCTTCTTCAAATATGATTACAGCACAGCTAATATTCCATGAATCAGAGAAAGAGTCCAAACCATTCAGAATTATTTGTATTCTGTGCAATAACTGATTCTTTTTTATAATGAAATCTATCTCTTCCATTATATCATTTCATCTAGTTTTGACTGTATAGATTATACAATGGAGTAAAACTCTTTCAGATTTGATTGACGTTATCTTTTAGAAATAACTTCAATCAGTACATTGGACAGAAATGGATGCTTGAGGTATTGAATGCTAAAGAAGAAAATAGGATGATCTTTTTATTTTGATTGTACACAGTAGCCTGCTGTGCTGGTGGAAAGCTTGCATGTGGCCAGAAATGCAAAAAATAGGAGTAACACATTTCTCTACTTTGTTCATTTTTTTCTCCTTTCTTCTCCAGAAGGCAATGGCTCATTGAAGGATAAAACTCCATGTAGTTTGTCATTTGTTTGTTAGTACTGTCAGTTTCAAAACCTTGTCCAAGTGCTCATTTTCTCAAATGCTGGACCATGGGATTCTCAAAGCTAATGATGTGATTGCACTGGAGAGGAGATTCACCAGAATGTTGCCAGGATGGATCATTTCATTTATGAGGAGACACTGGATAGGCTGGGCTTGTTTCCCTTCGGGCAGAGAGGAGGCTGAGGGCAAACCTAATGGAGGTATACAAAATTATGAAAGACATACACTGGATAGTAAAATAATTCCCCATGGCTAAGGCATTAAAACCAGAGAGCATAAATTTAAGGTGAGGAGTAAGAGGTTTGGATGGGATTTAAGGATGACGTTTTTCCACCCAGGACAACACTGCCTGAGAAGGTGATGGAGGAAAGTATTTTTATGACATTTAAGAGGCATCTGGATGAGCTCATGAATCACCAAGGTATAGTAGGCCGCAGACCAAATGCTGGCAAATGGGATGAGTGTAGGCAGGTGGAGACACAAGACATTCTGCAGATGCTGGAATCTGGAGCAGTACACAAAAAGTGCTGGAGGAACTCAGCAGGTCAGGCAGCATCCATGGAGGGAAATAAACAGTCGATGTTTTGGGCTGAGGCCCTTCATCAGGACTGGAAAGGAAGAGGGCAGAAACCAGAATAAGAAGGTGGGGGGAGGGGGAGGAGCACACGCAGGCAGGGGATAGGTGAGTTCAGGTGATAGGCACGCCCAGGTGAGAGAGGGAAGGTAGTGGGTGGGGGAGGGGGACAAGATGTAATAAACTGAGAGGTGATAGGTCGAAGGGGCAAAGGGCTGAAGGAGAAGGAATCCGGTAGGAGAGGGCAGTGGACCATGGAATAAAGGATAAAGGAGGGGAGTATAGATAGGTACTTGATGGTCAGCATAGACATGGTGGGCTGAAGGGCCTGTTTCTGTTCTGTAAATCTGATCCTTCTCTTGTCTGATGACTGCACATATTGACATTTGCCTGATGACAGCATAAGTTTTGAGCCGAGATCACTGGATTGTTATCATGGCTGAGAATTTTGAATGATTTTGTTCTCTCAACCCCAAGGGACTTGTTATAGGTGAAAAAGCTATGGCAAACCAGAAACTCAAAGCTTCATGAGATTAAATCCCACAATAGAAAGAAAGAAAGAGAGAGTTGCATTTTTATTATGTATTTTACATCTTGCTTGGGATGTCCTAAAGAACTTTAAAGCCTTTAAGTACCAATGAAATTCAGTGACTGTTGTATTGTAGGAAATGTAACAGCCAATTTATGCATTGCAAGCTCTCATAAGCACCAATGCGATACAGCAAGGTATTTAGAGCTGTGTATTGGGGAGAAATTATTGACTGTGATACTGGGGATAACAACACTGATGTTCTTCAAAATAATGTCTTTGGATCATTTATATTCACTTTTGAGAGCAGATTGGGGCCTCAGTTATTTATGTCTTCTGAACGGTGGCATCTGCAGCAATGTAGCACTTTCTCAGTACTGCAGTGAAGAGTGAGATTGGATTTTTGTGGTAAAATCTCTTGATCCAGAGGTTAGAGTGCTAGATCACTGAACTATACCCAACCAGGGAAAATAGAAATCAAAAGATCTGGCAATTTCTGGACTGACTTTAATAACAATACATAGAATGATGTAATGTTACTTAAAATCAAATAGTTAGCTCATGTTCTTCAGAGAAGGAAGCATTCCACTACTACCCAGACTTACCTACAAATGTCTCTAGTCCTACAGAATGTATTTGAATTGTAATGATCTCTGAGGCCATTCAGTTGTAAAATAAGGGAATAAGAGGGATATTGAATGGAATTCAACATCCCTCTTATTCCACGGTTTTACAACTTCAAGCAGTCACAGACTGGTTGGCTCAAAAGAGTCTTACCGACTTGAGAAAGCTGTTTCACAGATGTCAAGTTCCACCTAATATATTCATGTGCTTAAAATCAATAACCATGACCCCTCTATTCCCAGTCTTGGATATGACCAATTAGCAGAAAAGAAAGGTGAAAGGTGGGGGACTGAAGAATATGTGAAGATGGGTAATGCTTTGAGGATTCTCAACTTCTCATCAGACCCAAAAAAATCTCACAACTTCATGTCAGATCAGGTCATGGAAGTCTCCTCATGACAGTTATTAACAAATTAATATTCCTCATTTTAGAGACCAACAGTAGGAAAAGGGCTGTGAGCAAAAAATACTCTGTGTGGGAAACATCAATACCCACCATGAAGCATGAATAAGTAGAACATTTATTACATTTATGCTTACCAGACTTGACCTAGAGTGGACATCAAGAGAAGCAACACAAGTATATGCCATCTGTCTCAAGCATTCTGTCATGACTTGTATGGCTCTAGAGGAGAATAATATGTGTCTGCACTGCAAGGAGGTCCTCCACCGGGTAGGGTGGTGATGCTGCAGAGCTAAGTTGGACAGCCTGAGGACATGATGAGCTTGGTCGAAATTTTCCATCAGTAGAAGTGGATTTGTCTATCACAGCATGGTCCAACACATAGTTCATGCAGCATTAAGTAAACATACCAACTTGGTTCAATGTAATTGTGCAATAGGGTGTGGTTGGTGTTGATTCACAGAATGAAGCAGCAACCCAGTGAAATCCTGGCACAAAGCTACATGGCAGTAATCCAGTGGTCTAATAGTTTTAGAGTCTGGAACTCAGTATTTAATCCTATTTTACATAGATCTTTGAGCTTTTCTTCCCTCTGCAAGTAGAAGCTCAGGACAGAGGATCAACTGAAGACAATGTCAGATGCAAATGGGGATTCCACTCCACTCATGAAGGCTAGTGAGGACAATGTCACCTCATTTTAATTGTACCGATTCTAGGCACAAGAAAACATAGAATACAGCAGCATCTCTCATTCAAAGGGGTGATTATTTTGCACTGTGGGCATTGTTAATGATTTTGTTGTTTACAATGTGAAATAGAAGTGGCATTGCCTGCAACGTCACTTTGAAAGAGAATCAACTTTTGCCACTGAGTAAATAGATTATCAGCATTAGTGCTTTAAGACAGATCTGTCATTGCTAAGAATACCATACATCAACAGCTGATTATTACAGTACCTGATTAGCAGCCATTCAAAAAAATTCATGACTATAATTTTACAGCCCTAGACAAGGTCATTTGAGATAGTACATCTCCATTAACTTGTGGAAACCTTCTATAGATTTTTATATTTATGGAAAAAAGTGGTTTAATATATTGTTATAATCCTATACTTTTTACATATTTTTCTAATTTTAAGCATAAATGTCAAATATTATCGACAAGATTAACCGATAACTTTCATATTACTTGCATGATACTCGTTGGTAGAATGAGAAGCAGCAAGACAAGCTGGAGGACACAGTTCTAAAAGGGGAACAAGAACAGAGAGCTCTGGGGATACGTACACACAGTTTGTTGAAAGTGGCAGGACAGGTAGAGAAAATGGTAAAACGCAACTAGGATACTGAGCAAGGATCATGATGAACTCTTATAAAAGCTCTTTCTCAGCTATAGCTGGAGTATTGTGTCCAGTTCTAGGCACCACACTTTTAAAAAGGATAGATAGCTTTTAGAGAGGGAACAGAAGAGATTTACTAAAATGATTCTAAGTACGAGGGCTTTAGTTATGTGGAAAGACTGGAGAAGCCAGGGTTGTTCTCTTTGGAACAGATGAGATTGTAGGTGGATCTGCTAAAGGTATAGACAGAGGAGATAAAGGGAGAAAAAAAGTGCTGGAGGAACTCAGCGGGTCAAGCAGCATCTGTGGAGGTAAAGGGATTTCGGCCAAGACACTGCATCAGGAATGAGAGTGCAGAGGGGAGATAGCAAGATGGGAGGGAGGGTGAGGCAGGGGCTAGTAGGTGATAGGTGGAACTAGATGAGCAGGAGGACAATGGGTAGATGGAGCCAGGTGGGAGAGGGGAGGGTGGAGGTAGAGATAGAGGCTGCAGATGCTGGAAACTGATAAGGATGGTGATGAGTGGAAACAAATAGTGATAATGGGCAGATGGAACCAGCTGGGGGAGGGGACAGAAGACCCAGAAGGTTTAGTGTGTGGGTGATAGGTAGATAAAGGGAGACTGCTTCCATTGACAGAGGGGTCAAGGTCCAGGGGGAAAAGAATGAAGTGGCAAAGGAATCAAAAGTGACGAGAGGAAATATTTATTTTATACAGCGAGTATTCATGGCCTGGAATGCTCTGTAAGGGTTAATTGCGGAGGAGGCTTCAATTGTTGTGCTCTGAAGAAGCTGGATATATATTTGAAAGGAAAGCATTTGCAAGGCCAGGGAGAGAGGGTTGGGGAATGGATTCAGATGGATTGCTTTTACAGAGAGCTGGTGTGAGTGTGATTGGCTAAATAACTTCCTTTCATGTTATAATCATTCTGTGGTTCTTAAGTTTTTAGTAGGACCATTATATCCATATTTTAAATATAAAATTGGTTTAATTAATATCATGGGGAGAGGAATGATGCACAGATGTAAGCGATTTTATGTTGAAATCATGAACAGCTTTCCAAGCTATAAGCAGGTTGACAAAGGTATTCTTTCAAGTGCAACATGAGAACACTCCTTCTCATGAAATGGCACAACATTTTTTGAGTTGATGTATATGTCAGATGGGTGACAAGATAGCATAATGTTACATCTCTGAATCAACTGTGCTTTCATGGAGGTAATATGCATTCTGCTGCCTACACAGGCACACTGAGTCATAGATAGCAAACACCAAGAGACTATGCCATTATTATACAACATAGGAATAATATATTTGAACAAGATTTAATTTGCATAACCAGAATTAATATGATGAAAAGCATTAACCCTTCATAATAATTGATTTTTTAATGCAATGGATCTTTTATCTTGCAGTGATTTTGCACAATTTCAAGGATTTATGATGTAAGTTAAATGATCATAGAAACATAGAACACAGAAGGACCCCTTTTGCTTACTATGCCTATGTTGGCTCTTTGAAAGAACAGTCATGCTTAGTTCCAAATCTTATTGTTTGTAATCCTTTAAGTTCCTCTACCTCACGTCCCTGTCCAGCTCTCATTTAAAATCATTTATTGAATCACCTTCCTCTTGATCTTTAGGTGGGACATTTCAACTGCAGCTAACTTAATGTAAACACATTTCTCCTCATCTCTCCTCTTGATTTTTTGCTAATTATTTTAAATTTCTCATTATTGTCCTACTGGCCAGGAGGAATAATCTTTCTTTACCTGTTTTCTCAAATTGAATAAGTAGAAAATCTCTGAGAAGTATTATTAATAATGTTAGGTTGTGATACGAAATAATTTCCATTTGAAAACTCCTAGTTCAAAACATAATTTACAAGACCAACAGAGATATAATTTTTGGGATCCAGATTATAGAATTAACACCTGAGAGTGATTTTAAAATAAATCACTGAATCATGGGATTCTGAGAATTGCAAAAATATAAGGGGTAAATGTGAACAGTTTATTATTGTAATCTGAATCCAGGATTAAGGTAACAAATAAGGAGAAATTCTAATTTTCTGTGGTCCTGACGCAGGGTCTTGATCCTTTGCCTCCAAAGATGCTGCTCAACACAGTTTTTTTTTGCTCCAGATTACAGTAATGTTTCTCCAAGGAGAAATTCTACTTCTGCCTCAGATTTGTACTTAAATAGTCTCAGGAAGAAGGGTAGGAGTGTGGTAATATTTTGGAACTCTGAGTACATTCAAAGATTGGGCTCGCAGTTTTTGGAAACCAGGAAATTGAAAGTTGTGAAGATAGAAAAGGGAAGTGGATTTAAGATAAAACACCAGCCATGATCTTGTGGAAGTGTCGAACAGGCATGAAGGGCCTTGTATTTACATATGCTCTTGTATTTGTTTTCTCGAGTAGGCAGGTCTTTGCTCATTTTGGAGAAAAATGTGAAACCAAGTTTACACACAGTTGGGTGAACTTTCAGATGATGACAGGGAGAGAGATGGAGTCAGCAGCTAAAGAACAGGATTTTGGTGGCTGCAGATTCTATAATTCAAACAGGAGATAAAACCACTTTAATAAAAAATTCAGCAACCTTAATATTAACTTGTATTCTAGGATGTCGTCCTACTGAGCAAGAGCAGAAGGTAATTATACTTGATTAAATTTTAGCAATTTGTGAGAGGTTGTACTTTCCCATAGAGGAAGAAAGTGATGTGTTAAGGCCACAGCCAGTGTGGCAACTTGCTCTGTTCTTTTCCCCATTCTTCTAATAACAATGAATCATGTTTGTAGCAATGAACACTTGTGGTACTGCACTGGTAAGAGGTCAAGGCCAGTCCAAAGCAGTGTAGTTCTGCAGCACTATACCATTTTCAAGAAATTTATCTCAAAGGTTATTCTAATCCAATATATTCTCAGAAATGAATAAACCTGTTTTTTAGTTGTACCATTAAAATTGTACATGTTCATCACTGTTAAATACATCAATGAGCGCTTCTTGATGAAAAGGAAAAAATGAATTTATTTTGTTTATACTGCTTGATTCCACTGGTTCGTAGAAAATTTTATATTTGTGATTGCAAAAGTCAATTTTCACAGAAACTTGAACTATAATTTAACCAGCACAATTTCAAGGCTAATTTCTTAACTGTATCCAAAGTAGAAACTCCACCAAACACCACTGTAATTCACTGGATGCACTGAAATCTGCTGCCGGCAAACCAAATGCAAAATTGCTATGGATGCAGTGTCAAATTCAACCATTTTTCCTGTTGGTATTTTTCTGTTTTAATAGATTTGACAATGTATTTAATGACAGGACAGTTTATTTACTATGTAGCAACCTGACCTGTTGAACATATTTGCGAGTTTTCAGATTTGTAATGGAAAAATAGTTGTTTATACTGACATGGTGTCAACAACTCAGAGAGGTCTGTTTCTGAACTAATCAGCAGAATTATTTTCTTTCAGAGATTAGCCATTAGTTTTTCCCATATTATTCTGCATTAGGAACCCAAGGACTATGTGATATTCCAAAGTTAATTACTTAGATTCATTTCAATAAAAGTTTAGTGAAATAATATTTGCATATACAAAAATGATAAAACAAATAAGAAACATAACCTTTAGGATCAAAATACCTTCTTAAGAGCAGAATAATTGTTGAAGGAGCAACGGTAATTGATGGTTACTAAAATTGGCATCCGAGTTGCACGCAAGTAAAATGTCTTACATGGCTCGAGAAGGCAAGTAATGTTATGAAAAATCAAATGGTCCCATGAAGCCATTCCTGCCAGTCACTTCTTCATTATTTTTTATTTTCCTCCTTAATCCATCATATATTATAGATCAAGCCAATTGATTCTCCATTGTGCCATCATGATGGAAGATTAGAGGATAACATATTCTTAAAAAGCACAAGATTATGAAAGGCACAGTTTGTTTGATAGATGGAATGTTTTACGTCTCAGGCATTCCCTTGGGATCAGGATGACTTGATTCCACTTCAGTTTTGTAGGTTCTAAGGTGACTGATAAGGCTAATGTAAAAACCACAGACTCTTCCATAGATTGGACAGGAGGTACCTTGAGAGCTGGGTATGTAGTTTGTGAGGGGATGCACTCCTTCTACTGCTTAACCAGAGCTTCTGTTATGGAGATCTCTCATATGCTTCAATGAATGAGTTGTCTATGGCTTGGAGTCTGGCCTCAAAGCACCCACAAATGTAAACAACATCTACAAACTGCAGTTTAACTGCTAGGGTTGATGTGATCCTTGTTCTGCAATGTTGTTGCTGGAGGCTGAACAGTTTCCCAATAGTTCTGAGGATTAGCACCACTCGTGTGGAAATTTGTTCAATGTGAAATGTACCACTGCTTGGGCAATCATGCATCCTTGCTTGATATTTGTTTTCAGCGAGATTGGCTCTGTTGTCAGCCTTTGGTTAGGATTATGATTTGCATGCCATCGTGATGCAAACGTACAGTGGAGACAAGTTCCCATGGACAACCAAATTTGAGAAGAATGCTCCATGATCCCTCCTTGTTGATGAAGTCAAAGGTTTTAGTGAGGTTGAAAAAAAAACACATATAGTGGTTGGCACTATCTCTGAATTTTTCTTGGAGCTGCCATGTAGGGAAGATCATATCCACTGTGTCTCCAGATGGACTGAATCCACACTATGATTCAGGAAGCACTCCTTTGGCCACTGGCGATATCAGTGGCAGACAGCAGGGTCACCCCTCTGATTGTTACCATAGTCGGACTTGTCTCCTTTCTTGAGGATGGTCATGATTATAGCACCTCTGAGGCCCCCTTTGCACATCCTCCTTTTTCCAGATGTGGACAATAAGATTGTGGATTCATGACTGGAGATCTTTACCATCAGGTTTTAGAACTTCAGCAATGAAACCATCTGCTCCAGGACCTTGTTGTTTTATGGTTGGGATATGGCACTTTCAATTTCTTGTTGGCCAAGAGTGGTGGCAAGTCTGGGCTATAAGCTGCTGTGGGACAGAATCAAGAGTGCTCATCATTGAGAAGGTCTTCAAAGTGTTCCTTCCAGCAAGTGATGACGACTTTTCTGTCCTATACATTTGTACTACATTTCAAGCATATAATGTGTTGTGATCAATATTCGTCAATAAATCCAATAATTTTCACCAAGGATATAAAGTTATCTTTCATACTTTTCCATTTACAGTCATTTTAATTTAATTAACACTACTATTAGTCTGTCTCAGTCAACTTGCTTTAAACTAAAAACAACTTCCAGTTTGTTCCTGCAGCAACTTTAGATCATTGGCTCACAATGTTTACTGATATTAAATCCAAACTCCTATTTTGGTAAATATTTGTGAACTGGGTACTTAGAGAGCACAACTATACTTCTACTTGGATATTATTAACTGGGATTGGCTTCACGTGAGGCATTTTTAAAGTGAGGGGATGGCATTTTTAAAGTGCATCCAGGAGAGCTTTTTGAGCCAGCACGTAGAGTAGAGGCAATTGCAGGCCCAATCTTAGGGCACGTAAGCTGGGCAAGTGATTGAAGTGTCAGTGGGCAAGTATTTTGAAGACAATGACCATAATTCTGTAAATTTCAAGGTAGTTATGGAAACGGATAAGGTCGGTCTGGAAATTAAGCATCCAAATTGGGTCCCTATAAGAGTGAAAGGTAAGAGCAGCAAGTCCAAGGAACCTGGATGTCAAGGGGTAGCAAGAGCTGGATAAAGAGGAACAAAAGGAAGCAGATGACAAATATGGAGAGCTGTAAAAAAGACAAGGCTCTTCAGGACTATAGAAAGCATAGTTTAAAAGAGTTTAAAAAAGAAATTATGAGAGAAAAGGAGAGTCAGAAGATGTCACTGGTTAAGGAAAATCTTAAAGCATTTTATAAGCACATTAAGGGCAAGAGGGCAACCAGGGAAAGGGTAGGGCCCATTAGGGAACAAAGTGGCAATCTATGAATTCTGCTCATCTGTGTTCACTCAGGAGAAGGACTGTTTAATTGGAGCATTCAGGAGAGGCATGGTGAAACTCTAGAATGTTATCATTAAAGGAGAGGAAGTCTTAGGTGTCTTAATGGGCTTAAATGTGGATGAATCTCCAGGGCTTGATGAGATGTATCCCAGGCTGCTGTGGGGAACAAGGGAGGAGAATTCTAGGGCCCTGACAGAAAGTTTTACATTTTTGCTGGCCACAGATAAGGTGTTGGATACTGGAGGATGGTAAATGTGTTACATTTATTAAAGAACGGCAGCAGGGATATGTCAGGTGATTACAAGTCTGTGAGTCTAATGTTAGTGGTGGGGAAATTGTTAGAAAGATTCCTGAGAAACAGGATTAATTTATATTTGGAAAGGGAGGATCAATCAAAGATAGTAAACATGGATTTGGTTGGGGGGGAGGGAGGTGGAAATACATCTCTGGCCAATTTGAATGAGGTGACAAAATGTATTGATGAGTGCAGTGCGGTTGATGTTGTCTGTGTGGACTTCAGTAAGACGTCTAACTAGGTTCCACCTGGGAAACTGGTCCAAAAGGTTAGCATCCATAGAATCCAAGCAAGTGGCAAATTGGGTCCAAAATTGGCTTAGTACTATGAGTCATAGGGTGATGGTGGAAGGTTGTTTTTGTGATTGGAAGTCTGCAAGTCATGGTGCATCACACTGACTGGTGCTGGAACCCTTACCTTTTGTTTTATATATATTAACTACTTAGTTATGAATGTGGAAGGTTGTGGAAGGTGGCATGAAAATTGGGGGTGCAGTTGATTGTGAGGTGGATGGTCAGTTGACAAGATCTGCAGAGGAAAGGCAGACAGAATCTAATCCTGATAAGTGTGAGGAGATGCACTTTGGGAGAACTATTAGGGGTAGAATATATCCAATGAATGGTGGGACCTGAGGGAGTATTGATAAACAGAGGGAACTCATAAAGTGGTGGCATGGGATATGGGATACTTGTTTTCATAAGCTGGGGTATAGAATATAAGAGTAGGGAGGTTATGGTACAACTTTATGAAACAAAGTTTAGGTCACAGCCAGAACACTGTGCAGTTCTGGTTGCTACATTATGGTAAGGATGTGATTGCACTGGAAAGGGTGCAGTGGAAATTTACCAGGATGTTGCCTGGCATGGAAAATTTCAGTTGTGAGAATATACTTAATAGACTGGATTTGGATTTCTTGGAAGGGGGAACCTGTAAGAGGTATACAAGATTATGAGGGGTACAGATAAGGTAGAGAGCAGGAAAATTTTCCCAATAGCAAAGGTGCCTAAAACTAAAGGGCATAAGTATAGGATAATGGGTAAGATGTTTTGAGGGGATCTTAGGAAGAATTTTTAGGAAGAATTGGAATCTGGAATGCACTGCCTGAAGGGGCGATGGAAGCAGGTAGCTTTACAACATTTAAGAAGTATCTACGCAAGCATTTGAATTGCCAAGACATAAAAGGGTATGGATCAAGTCCCGGTTAATAATATTACTTCAGACATGATGGACAGCATGGACGTGGTGGGCCGAAGGGCCTGTTTTTGTACTGTATGGCTCCATAGCTCTGTGACTCTAATCGGAGAAAGGCAAAGTACAGGTAATGAGCAAAAGTCCTAATGATTAAAATAAAAATATAACAGCAGGGGAAGAAACCTGATGGAAACAGTAATATATTATTCACAATTCCCTGGACCTTTACCCAACAATTGCTGTCCCATTTTCAGCAATTTTAGTTGTACCAATCACATGTTCTAATTATAGTTGATCTCCATAAAATTATAATGGTGATTGTGGCAGTATACATATAATCTAAAGCCTTGGACTAATAGAATGAGATTAAATTCCTCCCACAACAGTTTGAAAAAAATAAGGAAATGAAAGCTGTCATCGTTAGCAGTGAACATGAAGATACTAACTTGTTATTAAAGCCCACCTGATTCTCTTTAAAGAAGGACACTTGCTATCATACCCACTCTGGTCTATAAGTGATTCCAAGCCTCAGCGATGTGGTTGAATATTAATTGATGCAGCCTAAATGGTACTGAGTTGTATCAAAAAAACTACTGAAGCTGAGAACATCCACCAGCAGCTTCACAGAGGAAGTCAATGATGAGACAATACATGTTGACTTTACCAATCACACCACATCCTGAGAGTTAATAGAAATAAGGGTTTAAAAGGAAATTGTGTTTCTTCTTATAATTGTTCTTTTGTGTATCCCTGGTTCTTGTTTTTCTCACTTCCGCTCTCCATCAATTTTTATCTTCTATTTAACTCTGATTCATAAGATTCCTGTGTAATTGAGGGGGCAAGAAAAAAAAAGGAACTGACAATGAGATAATACATTTCATTTCATGTCCCCAGATTATCCCAAAATGTTTTATAATTATTTAAGTGTTTTTGAAGAGTTGTACCATTCAGAAAGCAGCCAGTATGCACCCAATCAGCAACGAGTTAATGGGTTGGGATTGTGCTGATGGAAAGAGGGAAGCAGTGACACGGGGTTCCATAGCTGCAGAATGCATGTAGATTCTGTGTTTCTATGTCTGAATACTGCAGCGCAGAAGTGCAGGACACACGCTGGAGATTAGATGGCAGTGCACTGACCCTTCGCTTTGTCCTCAGATATAGCACCGAGGCCAACAGCGGTTCTGTAATGTACTGAGGCTAAGTGCCAAATGTATTCAGTGTCTGGTCCTTCAGCTTTCCACCACCCATTGCTGACCCATTCACCTGAATGGAGTTGCCATCTTTCGCTGCAAGGGTTGGTGAAGGTCAGTGGTTTGTTTTTTCATTTTATTCTATTGAACCTCAATATTTTCAATTAACTTACACGTTGAATGCGATTTTGAATTAATTTGTTACTTTCACTTATTTAAAAAATACTTACCTACTGTTTCTGAATGTTTGTGAATGGGATGCTGGTTAAGCTTTGTCCTGCTTGAATGTGGTTGAAATGCAGTCATCTAGGCTAGTGCCAAGTATTCCATTGCATGTGTGATTTACACCTTGCAGATGATGGAAAGGCTCTGGGAACCAGGAGGTGAGACAATCCCCTTAAAATTGCCAGCCTTTGAACTACTATTGTAGCCACAACGTTCATGTGGACAGTCTGGCTAAGCTTATTGTAAATTATGACCCTAGGATGTTGACGGTAAGGGATTCAGTGATGCTAATTCTGTTGAATTCAAGGAGAAGGTGGCTATGTATCTCTTGTTAGAATGATCTTAGGTGACACTTGTCAGCTGTAAATGTTAGAAACACTTATCAGCTGAAGCCTGTAACATTTGGACACAGGCCATAGCATTACCTGATGAGTTGCAATTGGAACTCCGTATAGCCAAGTCATGGTTCAACAGCCCCCTCTTCCAGACAAAAGGTTATTGATGAAGCAGCTGAAGTTGACAGGGCCGAGGACAGGAAGATCTGCAGTAATGATCTGGGGCTGTGACCTCCAATACAACCACCTTCCTTTGTCCTGGATGTGATTCCAGTCATCGGAGAATTTTCTCTCTGATTCCGGTTGACTTCAATTTTCTGAACATATGAACACTTGGACCCTCATTCAGTAAAACCATGGCTGATCTGATTGCAATATCAATCCCACATTCTGGTCGGCCCATGATACAAATATTCAAGGATCTTGCTTTCACTTCATTTTGAGGAAATGAATTCCAAAGACTCATGAGAAAAAAACATTGCCTCATCGCTGTCTTTAATGGATAACCACTTATTTTTAAACAGTGAATCCAGTTCTGGATTCTCTCACAAGAGAAAACATCATCTCTACATTTAGCCTGTCAAGACTTGTTTCCTACATGTTTCAATCAAGACCTCACCCCCTCCCTCTTCTAAACCCCAGCAAATACAAGTCTAGCCTGTCCAACCTTTTCTCATCAGAAAACCCAGCCATTCCAGGTTTTACCAGGCTCCTTGATCCACACTCACTTGAATGCTAATGTGATGCAATGGATAGTCACTCGTATCTTACCTCTGGAATTCAGCTATTTTGTTCATACCTGGATCAAACTAATGAGGCCTGGAGTTGAGACGTCTGATTTTGTCCCTGGAGAGAGTGTGATATTTGACTGCACTGTTAGCAATGTCTTCTATTGCTTTGCAGATGATTGACTGTTGATTTAATAAGAAGAGGCTGGATGTATCCTGTATTTTGTCGCCAGGATGTACCTGGGCAATTTTCCACTTATTTGGTAGGTGGCAGTGTTGCAATTGTTCTGCAACAACTTGGCTTGAGTTCTGACTGTCTCTGAAACACACCTTTAACAGTGCATCCAGGGTATTGTTTGGGGCCATTGCCATTGCTTTATCTTGCATATTCAACCATTGCTTGATAACATGTACAGTGCAGACAGGTTTCTGAGACACCAGTCTGAGTACCGAGAAGCAAAATTGATCATCCACTGGAATTCCTTACTGAAGATGGTTGTAAATTCTTCAGTCTCTTTTGTTGCACAAACATTCTGGGCTGCACTGTCACTGAGTACAGCAATATACAGGGAATTTCTCTTCATCAAGTTAAGAGCCACCATCCATGACTATTTGGCAGGATGCTGTTCTGACCCATTGGTCAAGAAATTGCTTGGCTCTGTTTAGTGCATGCTACTTCATCAGTTAAACATGCTTGCAAACCTGTGTTGTGGTTTTATCAATTTTGCACTTCATGTGCCTTGCAGATCCTTAAACCCCTCAGTGAATCAGGGTTGATCCCTTGGTATGACTATTGTGGTAGACAGAGAATAAACTGGGCCATGAAGTTACATATAATGATACAAATCTGCAGTTGCTGATAGCACACAGCACATGGTGGATGCCCAGTTTCCGACTGCTAAGTTTGTTCTGAATCTATCATATCTGGCACGATGGAAGTGCCAAACTATACAGGCTGCTTGGCACACATGAATTATTTCACTTCCTGATACTGAGTTAACAAGTATGTTTTTCTGCAGGCTTTCTGATGTTCAAGTGTCAGGGATCAGCAGCAGGTGAAACTCTTGAAATAGATTTATCATCCCGGTATCAATATTATCAGCCTCTTTCTTTTTTTTTAATTTGTTTTTTTTCTCTCTCTTCCACTCTTAGATAAATAAATCAACATTTTGAAAATAGTTAATAGTTATGAGTCAAATGTACCTCAAATTAAGTTAAAAAGATCACACTTTATATTGCATTGTTATCTTCACAGAGAAAACAAGAATTTCTCAGGCAGCACAATAATGGAAATAGTGTTTGACATTGACAAGATAGAGAAATTTCCTGCACAATGTGCTTGTCTAACACTGGAACATTCTGGTAATTGTAATATGGGGTCCAGGTGGACTGTTTCATTCAGCAGAGAATGAAAATGCGAGGGAAACCTCAGAATTTCGAGCCTTGGGCTGCCAAGTGAGGTGCAGGCTTCAGGTGAGAAACATTGCGAAAAATGTTTGAAATCATAAACAAGGGAAATCAGCATGCTTTCAAATACACAGTAGATTGCATATTACTCTAGGTAATTTCTCACCTTTTTGGCAGTGGGAAATATATTCCCCATTATCATCAAGTAATATGTAAAATAGCAATTTAAATATTTTCAGTATTTTTGAAATTATACACCAGAGGTTGATGGTAACAAGATAAATGTTTAATTTGCTTCTTAGTAATAGCTGGAAATGCACATTTTTGGAGTTTGGGTCATGGGCTACAGATCTTGTAGTCCAGCCATATGAAGTCCCAGTCAGGAGACTACTCAGAGGCAACAGCATGGAATGTAAGAACAGAGGAAATAGAAGTAGGAGAAGGCCAATTTGCCTGTTTATGCTTTTTCTGCCATTAAGTAAATCTGTGGCTGATCTTTTATCTCACTGTCTCTTTCCTGCACAAACCCTGGATGTATTAATTCCCTTAATATCCAAAAATCTGTTGATCTTTGTCCTGAATATAGTCAGTAACTGAGCGTCATAGCCCTCCTAGGCAGAAAATTCCCGAGAGTTATCACCCTCTGGATGAAGAAATTTCCTGTCATCTCAGTCCTTCTGCGGCTCTGGCCATTGGTCCTATACAACCCAACCGGGGAAACCACCCTTGCATCAACCTCTCAAGTCCTGGAAGAATTCTGTTTCATGTGATCTACTCTTATTATTCTAAACTTTAGAGAATTTAAACCCTCCTCATAGGAAAAGCACCCCCACCCAAACCTATGTGAACAATTACTGCACTCTATCACAAATATACCCTTCCTTGGATAGGAGACCAGACCTGTGCATACCATTCCTAGTTATGTCTATTTAATTCCAAGAAGTTATCTATATTCTTGTACTCAAATTCCTAAACATGTCATTTACCTGCCTAATTGCTTACTACAACTTTTAGTAATCAGTATACAAGGACACTAATTCAAAGATCTTTTAATTTTTCTCTATTTATAAAATCCTGCTTTTCTATTGGTGAATGGTCTGAGATTTTACCATTTTGCATTCAATTTGCTATGTTCTCATTCACTTACCCTGTTTATATCCATGTGAGAAATCCTTGCATCCACCTCTGGATATATTACACTTGCTCTCCGCATCCAAGTCACTGACATAGATTGTGAACAGCTGAGACATCAGCTCCAATCCCTGTGGCATTCCACTAGTCACAGCTCCCAACACTGTTTTCTCTCGATTAATTAATCCACAATCCTTGTCAGTATATCACATCCAATCTCACATCAATTATCTTTTATAATCTATTGTGTGGCATTTTTTAAAGGCCTCCTGAAAGTCTAATTGCACCACATCAATTGGTTCCTGCTTACTCTATTAATTATAATGTATAAAAAAACTAACAGATTTGTCAAATCTATGTTGACTGTGCAATCCTCATATTTTCAAAATGTCCTGTCACTATTTTCTTAACAACAAATTCCAGCGTTTTCCTGTGGGGTAGGGGGAACAAAATCACATTGGGTGTGTCATGGGCTGCACTCAATATTTGGCCATTTTGAGATGAAAAACACTTTGATGCTGGAGGAACTCAGCAGGCCAGGCAACATCTGTGGAGAAAAGCAGGCGGTCAATGTCTCAGGTCAGGACCCTTCTTCAGGAAAAAGGGAAGCCCAATATATAGGAAGGAAAAGCAGAGCAGTGATAGGTGGACAAAACAGGGGAGGCGGGGTGGGCACAAGGTGGTGATAGGTAGATGCAGGTAAGAGATAGTGATAGGCAGGTGCAGGGAAGGAGGGGAGAACAGATCCACCAGGGGATGGGTCAAAGGTAAGGAGAAAAAAAAAGAGGGGTAGAAAAAATACAGGCTGGGAAAGGGAAGAATAGAAGAGGCATAGCTGGGGGGGGGGGGCGGGCAGCATGGGGCGGGGAGGGGTGTGGGGATTACTTAAGGTGGGAGAATTCAATGTTCATGATTTTAGATTGCAAGGTTCCAAGATGGAAAATGAGGTGCTGTTCCCCAGCTTGTGCTTGGAATTGTCCTGGCAGTGGAGGAGGCTGAGGACTGACATATCTGTGATAGTGTGGGAGGGGCACTTGAACTGACCAGCAACGGGGAGATGCAGATCGCGGTTACAGACGGAGTGCAAGTGTTCTGTGAAATGGTCACCAAGTCTGCGTTTGGTCTCGCCAATGTAGAGGAGGCCACACTTGTGTGCATCATGCAGTATCACAGTTTTTTTTCATCTACATTCCAGCATCTGCAGTCCTTTGTTTCCTTTTGGCCACTTTAAGGTCTGATGGTAACAGTAAAGGGAGCAAGTGTGGTCACATGTCTAACAATGGAATACAAAGGAGAAAGAGACTCTCCACAAGAATATTACCTCTCAAAGAGGTGGATTTAGATGCTCCAAGATATAGTGAAGCAATAATGTTACCTATCTTGCAGACAAACTGAAAGGCCTGAGTTTGAGATTAGTAAAATAAAGGCTAAGTTTTATTGTGGGAGACTAGAGCAACAGAAAGAAATGACAGACAGGCATGATTTAAATAGTTTAATTGGAGGAAAGTGACAAAGCCAACATTTGCAAAAGAAAGAACAGATATTATACTTTGAAATTTTATGTGAAGAGTCTAATAGAATTAAAACATTGTGAAGCCTGGCAATATACCTTATTAATTCAACTTAATTCTCTCCACAGTTTGGCCTGACATATTAGCTATTTCCAGCATTATTTTACTTTCAGATTTTCAACAATTGCTATGTTGTGTACCTCACATTCCAGTGTTCCAACTCATCTCACACCTCATCCAGACAAATCAGCACAATTAATAAGCCTTCAATACTCTCTTTCAGCTGACACTAACACCATTTGTGCCATTCATTTTCTCTTCGTTGCCATCCTACCACACATTCCCTTCATTCTCTCCACCAATCCTCCTTTCCTCCAACTGAAAAAAAATACTTGTTTTCTAAATTTTCCAGTTCTGACAAGAGGACAATGACCTGAAACATTAAGTTTGTTTCCTGTGCCATGGATGCTGCCTGACCTGCTGAATATTTTCAGAATTTTCTGCTTTTACTTCAGATTTTCAGCATCTGCAGTTTTTTATTCAGTATTTTTCAACTCATGGAAAGTTTCATGGGGTTCAAGTTTCCCACATATAGTAGAAGTACAGCAGCTTGTTATTCATCTCAAAATCATATCAGCATCTTTGTGTACTTTGATCTTGCTGCTGTTGTGTCTCAATATCATGTAGTACGTTTTTGTGGATCCGTTCATGAGCTGAGCATACGACTTTCAATTTAGGTTTCAGTATATTGCTCTTGTGCCAAATATCTCTTCCTGACTAATACTGAGTGCTTCCAACCAGTCTTTACCAGTTATATCTGAAACTTCACCTTAGTTCTATATTACAATAAGTGGTTTCTCTTGTTCACCCTTATATCTCAAATCTTATCAGATCTTGCCAAATGTTTCCCTTGAATAAGTTTTCTAACACAGTGCAGACTTTACCAATGACAAATGACTGGACTGGGCCATATTAGTCCCATTGAATTGCAGAAGTCTCCTGTAGTACCCACAGAACATTTGGTTCACAAAAATAGAGGATAAATTCATCTGGTTATCTATCCACAATCAGTCTACTCTCAATCATCAGAAAAGTAGAAGTATCATTGACAGCGCTATCAAGCAGGACTTGCTTACTAATAATATCCAGTTGAGTTTTGCCTGCACCACTGGGCTCAAGACAGAATCACAGCCTGGGTTGAAAGTCAACCAAAGAGAATTGTAGAGGTGAAGAGAGTGTGATTGCCCTTTGCATCAAAGCAGCGTTGCAAGGCGTGAAGGCACCCTTATAAAACTGAGGTCAATTGGCATCAAATTGAAAATACTGCAGTGGTTGGAGTTATACCTCACACAAAAGAACATAGTTGTGGTTGCTGGAGGTCAACCTTCTCAGCCCCAGCACATCACTGCAGGTGTTCCCCAGGACAGTGTCCAGTGCCCAGCTATGTTCAGCTGCTTCATCAATGAATTTCCTTCTATCGTAAAGTCAAAACATCAGGATTTACACTGATGATTGCACAATGATCAATTCCATTTGGAACTCCTCAGCAAATAAAGCAGTCCACATCAGCATGCAGCAAGCCTTGGAAGATAACACTTGTGCTGCAAAAGTGCCAGGCAATGATCAATGAGAGCCAAAGCACATACTCTTGCCATTTAATTGCATCAGTGTTGCCAAGTCCCCAAACATCAACATTCAGGGGTCATCATTAACCAGAACCTCAGCTGGACTAGCCAAATAGATACCATGGTCACAACAGCAGATCTGAGCTTGGGTATCTCATGGGGCTAAGTAACTTACCGACACCCTGAAGATCTTCCATCACCCACACGGCCCAAGTCAGCAGCGTGATGGAATTCCCTCCACTTGCTTGGATGAGTGCAGCTCCAATGTCTCTCAGAAAGCTGGACACCATTCAAGACAAAGCAAATAACCTGAATGGCATCCCTCCAGCAATGGTGCACAGTGGTTGCAGGGTGGACAATCTACAAAATGTATAGTTACTTAACCAGGCGACTCTAACAACACGTGCCATACCCATGACTTCTATCACTAAGAAGGACAAGAGCAGCAGTGTAAGGCAGCACCACCACTCCAGCTTCTCCTCCAAGTTAAACACCATTCTTACTTGGAAATATATCACCATTACTGCATCATTACTGGTTCAAGGTCTCAGAACACACTTCCCAGTAGCTTTGTGGGTTTATTGACCAGAATGACTGAAAGAAGACAGTTCACTGACAGTATCTCAATAGCAAATCAGGATGGATAATAAATGTTGCCCGTTCCAATAATGCCCAGATTTCAAAAGGTAAATAAAGAAAATAAATAATCTATTTGCATTCAGAACTTGTGGTCATTTAGCTGAAGGCTAATTAGGTAATCACATGCCTGACGATTACCTGTAGTTACAGCATGGAAGGTGTACAATCTGAGCTCTCTGTCATCTGAGTCCTCAGCAACATTTTGTACATTTGGTCCCTGTATCCAGGAATAAATAGTATCATAACTCTATGCTCATATGTCTCTATGGTTACTGGCTTCAATTGGTGTCATATTTCTTGATCTGCTAACTGCTGTAATATGGCCTTTGATCTGGCAGAGAAAGTACTTTGCTTCCCTGAATAGGCACATATTCATTGTATGTCCAGCACTACAACGATACCAGGCTTTTGCACCCCTCAAACTTGTGGGGTGTTAGCTCGGTTCCAAGCCTGAGTTGGATGGTGCGTTTTTGCTGTATGCTATTATCACATTTGGACTTGGATCTAGGCTAAACTGTTTTGCATTTTTGGTTACCATTTCCATTGAAATAGCCATTCTGTATGTCTTCTCAAATGGAAGGTTGCTCATTCTCTGGAGCTTTGCTTGAATCTTTTCACTGTGTAAATGGGATATGAATTGGTCACATTTTCAAGAGACATAAATTGCAATTCCTTGACAGCTCGAATAGACTCTCCCAGCTTCTATTTTCTTGCACCACTGGTAACTCTCAGCAATTTCAAAAGGTTGGTGTTGTAGTCCTCTTCTAATTTCTGTTCAACTTTGGTAAGAGGTACACCTTCCTCAATGGTTCTGTACTCACTTTCATTTCAATATATTATATGCTCAAAAGAACATTTCAAGTCTCTCCCTACATGCTATAAAGAACATTGAAATTCCATTAAAGGGTCCAAAGTTCCGAGTGTAGGCTGTTGGTGCCTCTGCCGCCATCTCATATTGCTTCCTGCTGCATGCCAAACAGAAACTTTTCATGCCAAAACAAAATGTCCACTGCTCACTCTAAACACAAAATGTCCACCACTCACTTCACTAACTGGTACTGCTCTGCAGAATCTCCTGCCCACACATTTCTCACTTGATCTATTTTTTTAAATCAATGCAGCCACTCAAACTCGCATCCTGCTGCCTTTGCTGCCTCTCTCTGCTGCCTACATTTCTCTCTCACCATGCCAGAGTTTTGCACGCCCACTCTTTACTCATCACCGGTGTTCTGAACAGTTGCAACACCAAGTGCTGGATTGTGACTACAGATCCTGCCTGTTTCCTCACGCCTCGGGTGGACGATCAGTATGAGAGGGGTGAAGGTAAGTCTGGGTCAGCTTGTTCTATCTTACTATCATTGTTTATCCATGTGGATACTGATACCCCATCCTTACTGCCACTGCAGTGTGCTGGGTTAGCAGGTTCCTTTACTTAGCTTGATGCTTCAGCACCTGAATTACTCAGACCACAAGTGTTACCTGAGTATTGGCATCTTTCTAAAGAGAGATGCACACAAGGTAAGAACCGGTGGTAGAAGAAAACTTACCCAAGGTAGTTACATCATACATAGTAGTAGTTATGTCATCACGCTTTACGTCACACGGTATGATAACGAACAATCAATCACATGGCCAGACATTTATTACCCACTCATAGGGGTGTATGAGTATCATAAATGTTGTATACTACTATATGCATTTCCAATATAGGTTTCAATTGGGCAGGGCTGTATTTAGCATGAATGGTCAGAAAAATAGGCTGATGTAGATATGTGTGTATCTAATGTGCGTATTTAATGTGATCTATTTCACTTTGTTTATAAAGTTCGGATAAAATGGTGATTTCTGCAATTATTTTTAAAAAAATGACATTTCCCTTCCTCTTTTAACCATCTTTTATGACCTGTGTTTTATTCTTCCTTATCCTTCTGCTTATATGTAGGTTCACCTGGCTGAATGTATTGATTTGAGTATTTGTTTTGACCATTTGAAATGCAGCTAGATATCCTGCACGTTTTCATGAAGTCACACAAATCTATCTGCAACTGGTCTAAATTTACCCAATATTCTCAGCAAGAAAGAGTTGCCATGCAACCCAGGAGGCTGAAACACTCTGACGTGATCACAGAAATGTGAACATCGCAGGAGAAGGATGGTGAGGGACATAAATAATGCAATAAAAGATGCAGCTTGGGTTTAGTTTCCCTTTGGATGCATCAGGAATGTGAATGAAATAAGGGAACAGGAAATGATTTTGTTGCTTACACATCTTAATGACCTGGGATTATAGTAAACATGAATATACCATATTAGAAAGTAAATCTACATGCAAGATATTTTTTATATTTGTTTTACAAAGAGTGAGTTGTTTTACTCAATTATACACAATCTTAAATTCCATTATTCTGTAACTATTATTTTGCTGACATGATCACTTGAGTAGAATTCTGTCAATGCTGATCTCAGAAGTGCATTCAATATGAACGTGGAATTAACCATGGTATGATTTAAAGGTACTGGAAATGTTATTTATTGTCTGCTATATGATCTGCTAGTGCCTTTTTTAGATTTTGGACACGCAAACACATGCTGAACATGGATGACTCATTAATATAAAAGATGCAGAGCACATCGCCAAAGAAACTATTGCAGGGAATGTAAGCTCTGGAGTGAGAGAATACTTGAATGTTCAATGCATTCATTAAATACAGTACTGCTATTAGCCCTATATATCATAAATAATCATGAACCAGGAATTTAATGGAACACATTGCACAATTAGATAAAAAGCTGTTTTGATGAAGTCAAAAATTCAAAATCTGATGAACAATGCTGTGGTTGTTAAGTAGCATAAATGCTTCTGCCAGGAACTCCAACAGGCACCAAGCCATTTTTGCAATTAAATTCATTTAGACTCCTGAAACCTCACGTAGCGGTTTTAAATGAGTATCTTTAGAATTGAAGCTTAATCATTGAAATGCTGAGTACCTGCATAGTTCTGACACTTCATCTGTTCTGTTCCCCACAGCAATCTTGTCAAACCATCAGTGGTTTGCTCTTTAAAGGGAGCTGTAGAAGGAACTTGAGAGAATAGTTTGGGGAGAAAATAGTTTGCAATGCCAGAGTTCAGCCACTGTCGAACTGTATCCAAGGAAGAATTGTACCTCTAGGAGAGCTAATGTAAAAATGAGGAATGTTGGATTTATGTGCAATAAAGGAAAAGAAAAAATTAAAACTCTAATGGCAAATTGTTATTACAGTCGGAGACAGTGAAGGTCATCTTTCCAGGAACTGTTAGATGGCAACGTTTGAAATTAAGGAGAGTTTGGTAAGAAAATAGCTAAGGAAAGCCAGAGAAGAATCAGCATTTAAGAAAGAAAGGAAAGAAATAAGAATGCACTGAAAGAATTCTGTAGCTGATTGAACAGAACAGCACTAGGCTGGTTACTTTCCAGTTACTCCAACAGTTACATAGGTTCAATGTTAATCATATGTGTTTCCTTGACCTCTTTATTGATAAAAAGTATTGAAAGAAAGTAAAAAAGTCAGAAGTATATGTAATTAAGATAATAACTTGTATTTAAATATTCATAACATAGAAAAATGTCTCACCATACTTCATAAAAGTAATCAAACAAAATATTGATTGTGGAAATATTAGTGAAGACGAATAAAAGCTTGGTCAAAGAGGTGGCTTTAAGAAGTGCTTTAAAGGAGGAAAGAGAGGTAGAGATGCAAAGAGGTTTAAGGAGTGGATTCCTGATGTCAGGGTCTTGGTACAGAAGCCAATTTGGCATAATGATTTGCAGGACTGCAGATATCTCGGATTGCTGATATACCTGAAGAGAGAGAGAGTGAGCAAGCGGCAAAATCAGATCTGAGAAGAAATGGGATTTTCTGTTAAACACTGCAAATTGTTGTGGCTCTTTTCACAATATGATGGTGATCCTACTGTTTTCCCAGAGATTTGTAAATCTTAATCCTCCACTAGTTCTTGTGATAAAACCATATAACAGAGATAAACAGTTTGAAGGTTATCAAATAGATTGACAATTATAATTAGGCAATTGAACAATCTAAAACTAATTAAGTAAATAAATAAAGTGAAAGTTAGATGAAGAGTATAATGAGCAGGATATCAAGAAGCTGATAGAATATACAGGATCAGTGAGCAGAAACGTTCTTTTTTTATCATACCTGAGGAATACAGAAACATTGATAACACGTATCATATTTTCCTTTTGAGTTAAAGTCAAATGATGGTAAAGATCTAGAGGCATTGATAGAAGCAAAGTGGTAATGAAATGGGTGAAAGTTGATAGACAGTTCCAGCATATTTCAGATTTCCAACATCTGCAGGTTTTTTTTGGAGAAAACCTGTTCCTATTAGCTGATGGTATATAGTTTAGGGACACAGACTTAAAATCCTAAGCAAGAGCTCCAGGCGAACGTGAGAAAGAGTCTTATACCGTGAATAGTAATGACTTGGAACTTAATGCCCATATGGGTGGTGGAAGTAGAGATGATCAATGAGATTAAAAGGAATTTGTATCTGTACTGAGGGAAGTAAACATGCAGGCTTGGAAGGAAGGAATGGGGGAATGTGTTGACTAGATTGCTTTACAGTCTGTTGGCATTGACTTGGTGGGCTGAATGGCCCCCTTCTGTGCTGTAACATCCCTATAAGTCTATTGCTTAATATTTGGATTTCACCCTTATTTGGCACAGCTAACCTGTTTGGCACAGAATAAGGGATCACAAAAATAAAAAAATCGAGATATTTTCACTACAAGAATTCATTACTGTGAGAAAGCAGGTCAGCTCAGTTGAACTGCATTCTCCATGGTAACCATGCAAGCTGCCATTGAAATGAAGGACAGTGGAAGGGGAGGAAAACAGTGTAGGGGGAAGAAAGGGTGGTGGCATTTTAGTTTCTAGGTTGCTTGATACTGCTGCTTCTAAGGCAGATAACAAGGGTAGAAATATGAACAGAACAGCCTTTATTGAAGGCAGTGAATATAGCAGTGACTTTCACAACAATGCATCAAAGGCCATCTACTGAGGTACGCTAATCCTCATGTACAATGTACTACATCCTCTTTTTTAAAATAATTAATAAACTCATACAACCATCACTTATCTGCATATGATCAATATTACCATTATTTAACTACCTGCAGATATGAAATTATACAATTAACTAATTATTTACAGATATATAAATGTAACCTGACGTAACATCACTTAGCCATGTAGCCTTTTCAACCCGCTGACCAAAAAGTGCTCTGGACTCAGGCCACTCATGGTGGGCTGTCCTTAGCTCCCACCCGTCCAACTCATTTATTGACAAAGCTACTTAGCTTTCTTGCAGGTTTGTTCCTCAACCTCATGATGTCCTCTGCTGATGCTTCTGCAGTGGACACTGTCTGCTCTCATCTCTCACTGCCATCAGAAAGCGATAATTGCTTCCCTTCATGACCCAGAGTGATGTGGGCATGTGCCCAGCCCTTTCAGGCAGACACACCACCTGTTAGCACTGCAAATCTTTATCTTTTAAAGAATTCTATTCCTATTGTCTTTATGACAGGTAAGTTCTTTGCAGATAATGGCAAGTTGCATTGCAAGCCTATTTCTCATGATATATCCTTTTCCTTCATAATTATTCCTTAAGCTTTACATTACTCAATCTTTGCGTAATCTCCTTAAGCCCACAAGTCTTGCATATCCTGGTGAAACTGCTGATTTAACTCCTCCCTGGAAGCTTAGCTGCTCAGCTCTTCTTTCAGACCAAGCCTCGCAATCCTCTTTCGATGGGCTGTCATCAAATCCCTTCCGCAATGGCGCCAGTGCTTTGCTCCCTGTACCTCAATTACTACACCTGCCCTCATGGAGGCAGCTGCCTTTCTTTGTTGAACTCTCATCCCAAGTTAAACTTTCTTTCACTATTCCAGGCAGTGGAATGATAGCCATTGATCACATAATTGTTTTGCTGGAGCTGAGACTCTGGTCTGGCAATGTTTGAGAGCTACAGATATCTTGTCACCTCTCAAGCCCAACAGACAGTGGCAGGATTAGTTCACCCTGAAGTATAAGTGCTGTAAGATTTCTTCACTGCTCAATGCACTGCTTCACTCAAACAGACAATATCTCATTCTGAGTGACTCAATCCAATCTATGCCCATGATCACTGCTGTATGTTCCTGGCCCGTAATTACAAGAGGTAACTGACCTATCTGTCTCTGCATGGGTTCCCAACACAATTTAGTTCTGCATCAAAAGCAAGTGGTTAGGGGGTTTCCGATACATATCCTGGCCTAAAACACCAATCTGTTGCAGTATCAATACAAGTGAGCTAAGGGTTGGGAATTGCAGCCTGCAGCTCCAACAGAATAGTTAAGGAAAGTAAGCGATCGATGGCTATCAATGCATGTGCTTATTGTTACTTTGTAATCAAAATGGTGGCTGTTCAAAAGATGCCATTCAACTTTCCTGTTTCCATGCCATTATCGTCAGGTTCAATTATGTGTCCAGTATCCCAGCAGGACTATTTCATTTTCTTGCCTCCTTGTATCTTCAAGGGCAGACTCTGGCTCCTCCCACTGCTCCTTTTTCAAAATGCTTCTTAAAACATTCATCTGACCAAGGTTTTGGTCACCTGCCTTAATGGCCCTTGCCTTAGCTCAGTGTTAATCTTTGTCACATTACGCTCCAGGGAAATCCTATGCAGTTTTTCATATTATTATTAAGATGTAAAATTCTGATTTTTTGTTTTTCTGGCTTTGATAAAAGAACTAAAATGAGTTATGTATTTGCATGGAGCCGATAAATCAGTGACCATGATTCCAGTTAAAATAATTTCCACAGAGAAAAAAATCAAGGCTACTAATTTACAGATGTGCTGCAAATAAATTATAAATCTATTTCCATAAATCAGTGCCCTGATAATGAATTACTTGTGATGTGTCTTTAAAGAGAGTATTCTCTAATTATAAGCAGTGCCAGAGGACATCATTAATGGTAACCTTCTGCATTTTCGATCAAAACCTTCAGCCTCTTCCCAATCCTCCCATCCTCCACCCCAGCCCTAGGTTCACTTAATGGAGATCTGGTGTGACGCCAGCATCTGACCATTTTGACTTTCTGTGATAAAATGGGAAAGGTGGGTGGTGGGGATGGGTTGGCAGTGGGTGATGGTTTATGGGGTATCAGAATTCAGGAGGAGGGATTGCATCCTACATCCCCAGTTTGTCCAAAAACGAGTGCACCCACATTTCTGGATAGATACTTTCAATACGGATTTCTTTTAAAGCCAGATCACATTAAACTTAAGTTTCTGCAGGTTAACCCTATATTTCAAGTATTAAAATTTTTAGATAATTCTGTTGCAAAATCTAAAAAACATGACATAATTCTATGTCAAGAATTCCTCTTGGTACTGAAACAAACCTCACTGGCTATTCATAAAGCAAACTCTTTAGATCCAGAAATAAAATAAATTGTTTGCCAGGAGTTTTTTCGAAGACCAGCAACCTGCAATTTAAAACAGAATCATTTCCTTTTAAATGCATAAAGAGATTAGGATGCAGGTCATGTTTCCATAGTTTCAGAAGCTCTGTGGAGATCTCATGAAGATTTTGCACAGTCTGCAAAGCAATGGTAACACAAAGATTGCTCTGACAATGTAAGAAAGGGAAATTGAAAATAAAATTGGAAAACTGTACATAATAAAGGCTTTTTTTCTTCATATCTTCGTACAAACTCAGAAATTAACCCGCTTCACTCTGTTTTACAATTGACACAAGTTCCTAGATTGGAAATGTTTAGCTCTCACATTCGTCTCACATCAGTCACCATGGTAATACAAATAAAATAAAACAGTTGACCAGAATGTGAGTGGTGTTTAAATAGATGCCTTGTTTTACCGTCAAATGTTTTATCCACTATTTATCAGATCAATAAAGAACTTTCACTTGTAAACAGGTTTGACTGCATTATATGGCTTTGCCAAAGTGGAAGACAGAATAATGAGAGAAAATGGCTAATATTGGTATAATAATGATATTACCATAAGTGCAGCTATTAGCAATGTCTCCTAACCAAAAGGAGAATGGAATTTGTGTCTTTACTAAATTCACTCATTCAAATACTTAGAACGTGAATACAGGGGGGGAAGGTTATGTTTACGAAAATGGTCCATATCATGATTTTTCATAATGCAAAGCTGTATCGTCTGTGTATGCGTCAAGAAAGACAAGTTGAAAAAAATAAATTTTCTGTTTACTTCTCCATTTTTTTTACATAAATTCCATGAGAGTGAATTTTATTCCATATCTCAAATTTCTGGGTAGTGATTTGTAAATGCTGTAAGGGTGAATTTCTGTTACCTGAATGGTCATAACATGGGAGTAACCTGTACTATAAAGAGTATACCAATGATGATCATTACAAAATAACTAAAAAATGATAAATATTAAAATAATATAAATCTTCCTTAAGTACTGAAGTTCCTGTACCTTTACTTACTTAAAGGTTAAAAGCTGATCAGGTCAAATATAGAAACAAAATTTATATAATTGTGGTTTCAGTCATTTTAAAATGGCTGCTTTATGGTTTCAGAATCTAAAATGGTTGCCTTCATTTATATTGTATGGTCTGTACAATGGGTATAAAACTGAACTAGACATCTCACAAAAATTAATATAAGCAGACAGTCCTGGTACCAACTTTGAAAACTAAGCAAAAAGTGACAAACAGCTTCAAAAGGCAGATGGCCCTCAAAAATCTATACCAAATGTACATCTGAATAAAACTTGTATGATGAATTGATAGCCTAGAAAGTGCAATGACACTTAAACTTTAGTTATTTGTAATATTGCTTCATTTCAAAGACTTGAAAACTAAAAATGTAAAACAAGTGTTGAATGTTTAAAAATAAATATGTAGAAACTAAATTGCAAAGCATTGGCTTCTTCAGTGCTATGCAATTGGAAATCCACTTAACCTGTAATAAATCAGGTTTGTGATGACTTCTGTGTCAAATCCATGTCAACTGGGAAATTTGACCAGCACTTCCTGCCATGTGTCTCCCCTGTGACCACTGATGAAATTTGGACCAGGAGCACATGAGATAATGCCATTCACATATAATGCCCCTTTGGAGATATGCAGAAGAACTTGGACCACATTGTCCAGGGGCAGTACCACGGGCAAGTCAAGAACGATGAAGATCTTACTCCTGTAGCACCAAACTGAGCGGGCTACAGAAAAACTTAAGTAACTCCTCGGGCCATCACCCCCACACCAACCCACCCATCCCAATTCTCCCCTCCCCCAATGTACAACAAACCATAAGAAACCTGATCACTCACAGAATTCCTGCCCATCATCATGTGTCCAGCTAATCCTGTGATTCTAATCGCCCTCCCGACGCACATTCTCCCTCCATCCCCAATCTCCCCATCTCCAAATATGGTGCCAGCCATCCTGATCCCATCTCCGTCAATAGAGTTGCCTGTACCTTGATTTCAACACTCTTCCAAATGCAGTGCAGATTCTCCCCTCCCCACTACATATGCAGCATCTAATTTGCTTGCCACCCTCTCAATCAGTTCCTGATCTTGGCCTCAAAAGTGGAGATCAGGTAACACAATATTAACTTCAAAATCACGTGACACAGAGTAACTTGTGAAAGCCTTGGTCACAAGTGAATTTTGACCTGGTGGGACAACACTGCATTTAAGCCATTCTTGGGTGCACTGGAATCCCCAAGCAGGAATTTCTTGGGAAACTTGTATTTTTTAACCAATATTCATTGAAAAATGCTGAACGATGATTCGATAGGTAGCAGGAAGGGTACACATTTTATCTTATTGATCATAGGTTCATTGTATTTGAGATTGTATCCAGTAAATTTATAATTGTTGGAATCCTTCCAAATGATGCAGCTCTCTTCTGACTACTACTGGATTTTCCAGCAAGAATCTGATGGCATGCATTTCTGGATTATTTTACATAAGAAATGGATATTATGCTTAATATTAAGTCCTTTAGTTAAATTTATATTCAGAATCCGGTCATCGCTGACAAGGCCAGCATTATTGCCTACCTCTAACTGCCTCCGAGAGGAAATGGTGAGCCACTGGTTAATGCACTCCCACAGTAAAAGGAGTAGGGAGGATTTAGACACAGTGAAGATGAAGGACCTGCAATAGATTTGCAAGCCGGGATGGTGTGCTACCTGGAAAGGAACCTACAGTAGATGGTTTTCCCATGCACTTGCTGCTATATCCTTCTTGGTGGCAGAGGTCACAGTTTGGGGAAAGTGCTGTCAGAGTGGTATCAGTGAGTGCATTTTATACACGCTGCAAACTGCCGCCACTGTATGCCCTGTTTAGGGTGGCTAATGGGATAAAATTCAAGCAGGTTGCATTGCCTTGGATGGTGTTGAGCTTCTTGAGAGTTAATGGGACTGCATTCATCCAGGCAATTGGAAAGTATTCCATCAAGCTGCTGATTTGTGCCTTATGGACAATGGAATGGTCTTGGGGTGTCAAAAGATGAGTAACTTGCCTCCAAATACCCAGCTCTGACCTTCTCTTGTGAGGAATTGAGGTTTAAAGGGAACTGGCACAGAAGAAGAGTTGAGGCCAGTGTAGATTAGTTATGATCACGTTGAATGGCGAGGCTGGCTTGAGGGGCCAGGTGGCCTACTCTAGTTCTTGTTTCCTTGTGTATTTTTGAAACTGGTCCAGTTGAGCTTCAGGTTAATGGTAACAGCCAGGTTATTTATTGTGGGGAATCACCTGCAGTAATGCCACTGAATTTCAAGGGCAGGTGGTTGGACTGCCTCTTTTTGGAGATGGTTATTGTCCAGCATTTGTGTGGGGCAAATGTTACTTGCCATTTATCAGCCCATATCTGAATGTTGTCCTGGTCTTGATGCATGCAGGGACAGGTTGGTTCTTGTTCCGAGGAGTTGGAAATGGAATGGAACTTCCTGCAATCATCCATGAACATCCCAACTTCTGACCTTATGGTGGGAGGAAGGTCATTGATAACGCAGCTGAAGGTGGTCAGGTGTAGGACACTGCCCTGGGGGACTCCTACAGTGATGTGCTGGGGTGAGATAATTGACCTTCAACAAGAACAACCACCTTCCTTTGTGTGGGCTACGATTCTGAACACTGGAGTGTTTTCCCTTTGACTTTACCAGGGCACCTGATGTCACACTTTGTCAAATGCTGCCTTGGTGTCATTGGCATTCACTCTCACATCATTGCTGGAATTCAGCTCTTTATATTTCAAGATTGATAAATATTTAATCTGGAGATAATTTGGACATATCTACTTTGGGGATACATTCCCGATGTTTATATATCAAATCTTATGTCATATTCGACAGAGTTGCTGTGGTGTGAATAGATTTCTGGCATAGAAGAGACCAAGCATTTTAAAGGGTTGGGTGAGGGGTCTTTGAGATGATCTTTGGGAGCAGTGGTCATTAAATGTCGAGATGGGGGAAGCTCTCCTGCTCTTCCCAGCACCACATTCTGGTCAAATGTAGAAAGTTTACCTTGTAGGTCAAATTGTTCACACCTTGCAACTGGAATTGGAATTGGTTTATTATTGTCACATGTATTAAGGTAGAGTGAACAACTTGTCTTGCATACCGTTCATACACATCAATTCATTACTCAGTGCATTGAGGTAGTACAGAGTAAAACAATAACAGAAAGTGCAGTGCAGGTAGGCAATAAGGTGCAAGGTCATAATGAGGTAGATTGAGAGGTGAAGAGTCCATTTTATGGTACTAGGGAACCGTTCAATAGTCTTGTAACAGTGGGATAGAAGCTGTCCTTGTGCCTGGTGGGGCATGCTTTCTGGCTTTTGTATCTTCTCCCTGATGGGAGAGGGGAGAAGAAAGAATATCCGGGGTGGGCAGGGTCTTTGATTATGCTGGCTGCTTTACTGAGGCAGCGAGAAGTATAGACAGAGTCCATGGAGGAGAGGCTGGTTTCCGTGATGTGTTGAGCTGTGTCCACAGCTCTCTGCAGTTTCTTGCTGTCATGGGCAGAGCATTTGCTGTACCAAGCCGTGATGCTTCCAGATAAGTTACTTCCGATGGTCCATCAATAAAAATTGGTAAGAGTCGATGAGGACATGCCAAATTTCTTTAGACTCCTGAGGAAGTTGAGGTACTCTGATTTTATTGGTGGAGCACCAGTCTTGAAATGGAGGATTCAAACAGGCATGAAGCACTTCATGAGCACGTGGAAAGGGGCCGATTCTGGGCTTGGGTCATTTATATTTTTACTTCACCAATATGACAGGCAAAATATTTAGGCCAGAAATACATTCACTCTTCCTGCAATGCACTGTACAAGGGGCTGACTGGACAGGTTAGTACCCTTAAAGCAGGCAGTAAATTATTGAATTTATAGGCTCCTCAGCCAATATTATTACCATGACTATTGTGGAACAGGAGCTGCTAAATTATTGTTCGCCACAGACCTCATAAATAGTTTTACTCCGGCTGTGATCCAGCTACTGTAATTTTTATTGCAAAGGCTTTTTTTAAGAAAACAAGCATACAGCACCCTTGTATCTGTTATCTGCAATGACATAGAAAGGTAGGGTTTGTAAGTTGGCATAGAAGTAATATAAATTACTGTCAATGGACAAAAGCTGATATATTCATTTTGCTGAAACAAGTATAAGTTATTGAACAGAACAAGAAAAAGTTGTACGACTTGAGGTATGAATCTCAGGTTTGCTATGAAAGAAATAGTTATTAAGACAATTCAGGTGGGAGACAGTGGCAACCTTTATCAAATCTTCCATTAAATCGTGATGGATTTTCAAGCAAAGAGCAGTAATAAAAAAAGGTATTTGGACCACAAGTAGCACTTGAAAGGAAGAATGGTACTGATGAACATTCTACTGGAAAATCCAGGCCTGCATCTAATTCCCTATCCTTCACAGTCATTGCATTAAAATCCTGAAAATCTTAACCTAACAGACACTCTAGCTGCTGGAGAGATTGTCACAAGGAGAATTTTCATTCCCAGTGAGTTGCTAATAGATTGGAGGAGGCTGGTGGTGGGAAGAATATAAAATTAAGGTTTACACTTATGGTTTATACAGGTAAGTTAACCATTGGGCCTCATCCTTCATCGATAGTGAGATGCTCAACTGAAGTAACATGAAAAGCAACAAGTGGCTGACTGACGGGAACATTCATTTGGGTGGTTGAGGGCTGCTGGCAAGCACTATGGAAAATTTGTGGGGGAGGCAGCCACCTTAGAATATCGTTGGAGAGAAATAGCAAAGTGAGTCCATGGCACAGGATGTTGAGAATTTCATTGGGAGGTTTGACTAGCTATCTGACCGGGCTAATAAAGTAAAGACCTATAGTCTTTTTTGCTGTTGGAAGGCGTGGATGTTTAGAGCGGTGAATGTGTTTCTAATCTACTGCGTTACATTGCCTTGGATAATGTTGAACTTCTTGAATGTGCTTGGAAATACACTCATTCAGGCATGTGAACAATATTCTATTAAACTCCTGGTAGATGATAAAAAGGCTTTGATGAGCGAGGAGGTCAGTCACTCTCTCCTGAAGCAATATATTTTTTTAATGTGGCTGGAGAACTTAAGCTTCTCATCACTGGTGACCCCAAGGCAGAAAATCTGATGATAGCAACGCCACTGAATATCAACGGTAGTTAGGTGGAGGTTGCCATTGCCAGGGATGTGTGTGAGATTAATCTTAATTGTTACTTATCTGCTTATGCCTGAATGGCGTATTGGCAAGTTGCACAGGCAGGAAAGAACTGGCTCATTATCTAAGGACTGGGAATGAAACTGAACACTCCTCAACTATCAGCAAATATCCCAGGCCTGACATGATGGCGAGTAGAATATTGATGAAGCTACAAAAGGTTACACATGTCTAAATAATTCCTGCAACAATATCCAATGATTGATATGACTGGCACTCAGTAACCACAATCATCTTCCATTGTGCTAGATTTGACCAGCCAGAAATTTCCCTCCAATTCTTACTGACTTCTCAAAGCTACACTTTATGTTACTTTGACATCAAAGGGAATTCCTTTTGTTTCACCTCTGGAATTCAGCTCTAAAATTCCTATTTGGACCAAAACTATTATGGGGTTGAGAACCAAATGATCTTGACACATCCCAGACTGTTTGTATGTGGGCTGATTAATGGTAAATGTCATTGATAGCACGGCCAATGACAACTTCCGTCATTTTGCTGATGATTGAGATTAGACTGATGTTGTGGTAAATGGAGGATGGTATTTGTCCTGCTTTTAATAAAGAGGATGAGCATGGATAATTTACCATAGTGTTGGGTAAATGTCAGTGCTGTAACTGTATTGGAACAAATTCTCAAGTTCTGGTGCAGAGGTCTTGGGTATAGCCTTTGCTGTATCTATTGCATAGAACCATTTCTTATTAGGTGGAGAGAACTGGATTGGCTGAATACAGCCTTCTGTGATGGTGGGAACCTCAGGAAAAAAATGGATCATTCACTTGGCACCAGTCAGGAAAATGCTCTGTTGTTGGGGCTGGTGGGGAGCTGGCAGTGTCATGCTTCCTCTAACAATAATTATCAAGTATATCAGGGATGCACGCAAATGTGTTTAATGTGCATCTGCTTAAAATGTGCCTCCAAAGCCAGTCAAATATTTGTGCACAACCCTGCTCAGCACTTTTGCTAAAGATGGATAAAACTGCTTCAGTTTATTTCTTGCACTTACATAGTGGATCCATCATCGAGTGTGGGAATGATAATGGAGCTTCCTCCTACGTGAAATGCTTAATTATCTATAACCATACACAACATGATGTGGGAGGACGATAGACCTTTGGTGTGATCCATTTTTTGATGGATCATCTAGCCGTGCATTTAGCATGTTGTTTCCACTATTTAGCATGCATGTAGTCCTGTGATGAAGCTACACCAGTTTGGAACCACATTTTCAATCAGAGGACACTCCTGGCCTATATACCTCATTAAACCCTTAGTTCAGTGATAATGAGAGTGTTGGAGATATGAAGTTACAGATTGTGGTGGATTACAGTTTTGCTGCCTCTGATGTCCCACAATTTCTCATGTCTGGTTTTGAACTTCTTGATCTGTTCTGGACACCTTCTGTTTAGTCCTATTGGTTCCACACAAAACAATATGCCATGCTGTCAATCTCAAGGCAGGATTTTGTTTTCAAAAGAGTGCGTGGGCCTATTCACATACAGTGTATGATGCCATCAATGATCCTGTGGGTACTTTTGTTCTTTCGTGGTCTATGCAATGTTAAGTGACATTCATACCTCATTATCGTTCACAAATTGTCTTGGCCAAGAGGCTACAAATGTGAGACTCACTTCTGAAGCTAATTGTACTTGTGAAGAATAATTCTATTTATTACCACATCAAGGAAATTTGAATTGTAAGAAAGTATTTTGCTGAGGGATTTTAGTAAAGTATATATTTTTTTCTTGTGGTCACACTGCAATCTTACCTTTAGGAAGTGCTTTTACCCCTGAGAGAAGAAATCAAACTTGCGAGCTGTGAAAATTATTAAAGGTCTCAAGGAGTATGACTCACTTGAAGGGGATATCCCACTCCAGTGAAAGGTGACATTTAATACTTCTGCTCTGCACTTACTGTCATCAGCCAATAACTTCAATAATAAAAATTTACAGGAAAGGCATCAACAAATAGCTTGAAGATCCAGTCACTCTGACAAATTGACTGCAGAACATATGGTAGAAGGGGAAAACTGAATGAATAGTATTCATCAAAGATCCAAATTCATTTCTGTTGATTGTTATAAAGGTAGCATTTGGTGCAGTCAGCAGGATTTTTAATAGTGTCACTAGATTGAGCTCAAAATGTAAACAGTGTAATAATAATGGGGAAACCAAACAATCAGTGGAGCAATCCCAAGAATAATATGCTCAACTTAAATCCTGTCTGCTTCCATGCTCTTCGTATTCTCCAGTTCCCCTTATTCCTCCTCTAAAGATAACTTTAAAAAAAGCTGTGGCACCATTTGCAAAAGACTATTAGCTAGAAATTATATCACACAGTACCATGATTCTCTGCACAGCATGAGTCAGCTTTATGAAAAATAATATATCATTGAAAATTGGAGACCTGTGACTAGAACCTGGTCCGTGACTTTCCTTCTGGTCCTCAATGCATGAATGCAGAGGAACACAGGTATGTACAGTAGTGTCCAATGACTTGCACCACTCATCTGGACACTACTTTTGTGGGCCACACACAGAGATTTAGTTCTTCACATCATGTGAAGCCTGCTTCATCGTTATTAGCTGAACTGTGGGAACCTGACTCAGGTAGGTCCACTTCAAGTGAATTATTGCCTAGTTCTCCAGTACTCCCAACCCTGATCTCTTAAATTCACAAATTTCAATTGAATCACCCCTCGTCTTATTTACTCTGTCAACCCAATCTCCTATCAAAAAACAGCTCCTCCTGTCAACACCTCTCTCCTACCCAACAAATCTGACCAAATAGAGAGGCCATTCCTTGTGTAAGGAAAAATTGGAATTTGGTAGAAATGACCTATAAACAAGCATTTGTTTTCTACTTCAAACTGATAGATGTGTCTTTGCAGGCATGAGTCAATTACTTGGTACATATGTGCTACAAGATCAAGATTAATGGATCAAGTATTTCATGATTCTATGTGGCATATTGCTGAGACCAAATAAGTGTCACCTTTCACAATTGTTTTTGGTTTTCAACAGTCGTGAACAGATGTATGGATAATTTCAACATGATAAAGCACAGTGTAAATGCAAACATATTGACTGAATTTTCGGCTTCATGCCCTCTGTCATTGCTCACTTACCCATTAAACTCATTCTTCCCTGACATGGATCCCAACAGAAACTTCCTTCTGTAAGCTGGCTTTGACTTTTGTGGGCCCTTCTGACCATACGTAGCAAACCTTGCTCACAGAACTGCTTGACAAATCTGAGCCAAATCTCTAGACTTGTCAACTGTCAAAACTACCAAAGCAATTGAAAGCTTGTAAATGTCTCAGACATTCAAATTCAAAAACACTAGAAATTAAACAAACTATCAAAAGATTAAATTAAAATATATATAAATATACAGTAGAAACACACAAAGAAAAAACAATTGTACATTTATATTGGCTAAATTATATACAAAAATGTAAATTATTTTTTACTTTTTTTCCTTGGGGTTGTTTCCTTCCCCTGAAATAAGTGGGCTCACTTTTCGTGTACTTAGACAAGGAATAGTGGCAGATATTCTAGTGTAAGCACTGGCAAACTACGAACATCCAAAGTTGGAGCTTTGTTGTGGACTTGACAGCATTGATCAGCTCTGTGGAAGTCTGAAACCTGTGTGGGAGTCCTGATCTTGTGCAAAGTTAAAAGATGAATTGTTGGGTTTTTAGCTGGAGAATTGATCCATTGGTTACTTTTTACGTTAGATGGTTTGACTTTCACTCTAGCAGCACAAATTCAAATATTTCATCAGACTGTATTCAGATTCAGGTCCTGAAGGATATATGACATTATCTAATTCACTTTTAAATGAAAAAAAAACAATATCCATATGCTCTCTTTTGTTCCAGAATGGATCACATAAAACTTGCACACTAAGAGAACAACAGGGAGCGTTACTTCAGCTGGCTGCTTCCATTAAGGACATTTTCAATGACTTCCTCAATGATTGGCACACAGCAAAGTGGAAAAAACATTGTGCTAGATATCACTGGAAAGCCTCTATAGTAAAAAAAAACATTAACAATGGTGACCAGCCACTGTCACTGCAATGTGCAGTAGATTTTTTTTTGGAAGATATTCATGGACTGAGTGGTATACCTCACTCTCAGCCACCCTATTAAACCTAAGATGTATCCTGGACTGTCTCTCCATCATATTCAGCAAATCGCTCAGACAGGGTAAATTCAGTGCCTGGGAAGTTTATTCTGCAAACTATGAATCTTGAATGACTTCCCTTTCCTCCTCTTTCTCCATTTGGTCATTAATTCCTAAAATAAAAATGGTCTGAATGAATTGTTTCTGTTACCTTTTGGGGAAATGTTGAAATTCTCTATTTTGTTAGGTTGATTAATGCAATGGTCTGGCCTATAGTTCACTGTCCACTTTTTGCTGATATTTAGTTATTTTGTAACTCACATGATAAATGGACAACAGGCAAGAGTCAAACTATTTCATTTTTTCCAAATCTTTTTTTGAATAGAACCAATCCTCAAGGCAAAGAAAGAACGAAAACATTATATTTTGCCCCACATATCCCGAAGTGCCTCAAAACCAAATAAATACAATTGAAGCATAGACTTTACTGTACTATTGGCAAAAATGACAACTAATTTTGACAGAACAAGATTCCACAGAGATCAGTGATTTAATGGTGAAATAATCTGTTCTTGGTGGTCTCAGCTGAGACATAAATATTGCCAAAGGCCTGTTGAGAACTTCCTAGTGCTCCATCAAACAGTGCCAAGGGAGTTCTTCAGGTAACCTGAAAGGGCACATGGGCTCTTGGTTTAATGTCATTCCAATATTGCACCACTCTCCCTGTAGGGCATTGAAACTTCAGCCTTGATGATCTTTTCATGTTTCTAGAGCTTGAACTTTTAACCTTCTGATACAGGGTTAGAGACCTATCATTGGCCTGAGGCCAATATTTAAAAGAGCCTTAAATGTTAAAATAGTCAATTTGTGTTTTCTCTTGAAATTGCATTGCTAGTTATTTTTTTGAAAGAATTAACAAGGTTGATGATAATGTTCTCATGTTAGGTACAATTAATAACTGTGGTAAATTTGTTTTGGAGAGTAAATATGGGTACCTAGAAATTCAATCACATAACACTGTTTTTCAGCATTATGCCAGCAAATAGCAATTTCTTCCTGAATTATATAAGGTAATAGTCATTTCTGGATTGTCTTGAGTCTCCTGGGAAACATGACCAGCCTTCCATGCAATAGTCACACTTCTGTCACTGATGCTACTTCATCACTCCTACATCTCTCCACTTACTCCATTGTTGTACCCAATCCCAAAATGTGACACCACTATGTTCCTTCCATGTACTTCGACAGATCACCTCAGCACTCCTGTCCTCCTCCACTAGCCACAACATAGGCCCAAGCATTACCTTTCTCCAACCTAAGGCACTGCCTCTGATCCCTCTCCCCACACTTCGACATGTGACACAATATCTGATCCCTCTCCCAACTCCCTAAACCAAGATATGGCCTCCAATCCCACCATTCCACTGCCCCCCCCCCCCATTCTCTGTAAACCAAGGCACAGTCTCTGATCCTTCTCCCCCTCCTCTCTGACCCAAGTAAAGGCTCCAATTTCTCTCATTGTGCTACGTTATAAGAGACATGCACTAATCCTTCTATCAGACAGGCTCTGATTCCTTTCTCCAGTCTCTGAGCTAAACTACAGGCTCCACTCCCTCTCCCCACTATCCTACACAAAACATTGGCTCTGATCCCTCTTCCCATTCTCCATATACAGTACAGGTCTTGATTTCTTTCCTTATTTTCTGAGCCAAAACACATAATCTGATCCCTCTCCCCATTCTCCTACCATAGCACAATCCCCAATTCCTTTCCCCTACTCTCTGACCCAAGTTAAAGTCTTCGATCCTTCTCCTCAATCTTCGGCCCAACCATCTCTGATCACTCACCCCACTCTCTGGACTCAGGATCTGGCTGTGATCCCACTTCCCACTCTCTGAACCAATGTACAGGCTCCAATCCCTTTCCATACTCTCCCTAGTTCTTTCCATTTTCTGATTTGAAGATGTGCAATGCACATTCGCTGCACTTCAAGCCTTGGACCTTGGGTGCAATTGAAGTTAGCAGCTGGGCGTCTATGACATAAACTATCATAGGGCCCTGCTGCAATGCCATCTGGCACAGCTTTTTGGGTGCTTTTGCATTCCTAAGGATGTACGTTTGGTCACCTTGTTCAAGTTTTACCTGTTCCTGCACTGTGTGCAACTATTGAAACCATAATTGGATGGTGGATATTTTGTACAGGGTAAATTCATGGTAAATATTTCATGGTAGGGTAAATGGACAAAATAGCAGACTACCCCTGCCTATTTGAAAAATAAATTGACCACTAGTTTCACTCAGATCCTAAATAACTAGTTACCTATTGATTAAATATTACACTCAGTTTCAAAGCTCCATCCGTATTTCTTTACTATTAATCAGAGAAAATAAAGTGCATATTTGCCATGTTTTATTTCTGCTTTTCTGCTTTCAAACTCTTTTACAAATAATATAAAACACATTACAAAAGAAAATTAGTGTTCAAAAGGATCAAGTGACTTTACTCTTGACTGAAGTGCAAAAGAGATAAAGTCTTTCAAATTAAAGACATAAATCTTATTTCAGACATCTTGCTGTAAAATGTCGACAGATTGCTGAATTTGCACCATGTTTTTGTTATAGTTTCTTTCAGCACTGAAACATAATTCCATACTTATACCTTCACTCTATCTAGATAAGGTCCTTACATCTATCAACTCAAGGCATTGCTGGAAAAATAGTAGTGTAGTAACCGCCAAGAAAGGACAATCTGAAAGGGTCACATTTTGATAAATGTAACCTAAGTTTTCAAGCACTGACATCCACCAAAGCCCAGCTCAGGAAATAGGTAATGACTGCAGGGACCTTACATTGTGGCTGAGACTAGCTAAAGAGTAAGACAGTTTTGAATTGGGACCTAGTTTTTAGAATGATCTCTACCCAGGGATGATGCATGCCTGCCTTCTGAAAGAATCACAGAAAATTTACAACATGGGAGGAGGTCATTCAGCCTACTGCCTCTGTGCTTATCAGAAAAGAGCTACCCAGCCTAATCCCACCTTCCAGCATTAGGTCTGCAGTCCTAAGGTTCGCAGCTCTTCAAGTATATATTCAAATATATTGTTAAATATGATGAGGCTCGCCACCTCTTTCACCTTGTCAGGCTGGAGTTTCTCAAACCCCAGACCACCATCTGGGTGAAAAGAAAACTTTCCTCATCTTCTTTCTAACTTTTTCTACCAATGACTCTAAGCCTAAAACCTCTTGGGTTTTGAGCTCTTTGTTGAGGGAAGTAGGGCTTCAGTATTTGTCTGGACCCCTCACAATTATGTTAAGTCTCCCCTCAGCCTCTTCTGTTTCAAAATAAACAATATTAGCTTGTCCAATATTTCCCCAAAGCAACAATTTTTCAGTCCTGGAAAACCACACTAAATCTCCTCTACATCCTCTCTGCAATCACATCTTTCTTGTTGAGTGGTAACCAGCAAGTAGTACTCAAGCTGTGGCCTAACTAGTCTTGTATACAGTTCTAGCATTTCTTCTCAGCTCTTCTATGTCACAGCTAATAACGGATAACACTCTACATGCCTTTTTAACTACCTAATTGACATGTTTCGATACTTTTTAGGATCTGTAGACATGTACTCTTTCCTCCACACTACTCAATATTCTCCCATTTACTCTATAACCTCTTGCCTTGTTGCACCTCCCTACCTGCATTATCTCACACTCTCATTTGCCATGTTCTGACCAACTGACCAGACCATGTATATCTTCCTGCAATCTAAAGTTTTTCTCCTCCCTGTCAACCCCATGGCTAATCCTTGTATTATCTGGAAATTCCTTATCATGCCCCACTACAATAAAATCTGAATCATTAATATACAATTGTAAAAAGCAAGGGACTGAAATCTGAGCTGACTGGAACCCCACTGGTAATAATCACATGAATACACTTCAACCATTACTCTTTGCTTCCTGCCATTGAGCCAATTTTGGAACCAATTTATGACTCTCCAGCATCTTGGGGCTTTACATTTTTGACCAGCCTATCATGCGGGAGCCTGGTCAAAAGCCTTGCTAAATTCATGTGACCGCATCAAACACACTGCTCTCATTGACCCTCCTTGTCATCTCCTCCTAGAATTCAATCAATTTAGTTAAACATGATCTTCCATACTGACTGTACCTGATTAATCTTAGAAAGGATTTCAATATTAACCTACCAGAAAAGTTTACCCAACTGGCCTATAATTTCTCCCATTTTAAACAACAAGAAAACACGAGAAGTCCTCTGGCACCACCACAGCAGCCTGATAAGATACAAAAATCGTCGAAAATTTTAATAAAAGATTGTAAAAAAATTCTATCTTCAAAAGTCACTGAATCAGCTCTTTTGTTTTGGCATCTTCTGTTTATACTTCAGATTGTTAGCAGCTGTAGAATCTTGAGTTTTGTTTGGATTTTATTTGTACTCTCCTTTGACTGAATGTTCCATTTTTAATATATACATATTTTGAAGTGCAGATTAGATTCTACCTGCTGCTTTGGACTGTGTGTCTACAAAGGGATTGATCTGAAGTTGGGAATGGGAGGCTGGAATTTAACCTCATAATTATTGGGGGATGGGTGACAGTGTACGGTGAATCAAATGAAGTGTGTAGTAGAGATTCTGAGGATTTGCTGGAGGAAGCACTGTGCTGGATTTTAGAGAGTGATTGCTTTGTAGTTTTACAATGATTGGGGTTTATGGCACTGGGAGGGTTTGTGCATTGGTAGAATGGTAGAATTTAGAGCATTGATCATTCCAGTGCATTTGCAGAACTGAATATTTTCAGCAGACTGGAGCAACAAACAATCTGCTGGAGGAACTCAGCAGGTCGAGCAGCACCACAGATGCTGCTCAACCTGCTGAGTCCTCCAGCAGATTGTTTGTTGCTCCAGATTCCAGCATCTGCAGTCTCTTGTATCTCTATTTTCAGCATACTGACAGATTCCTGAAGCATGGAGGTACTTTGGATAGTGTATTGGTGTAGCTTTTTTCTTATGCAGTCCCTAGGAATTGAGAATGAATTACTTCCACTCTGTTTTTGTGTGTTTTGAGATGACTAATGAGGCTAATATAGGAACTGCAGACTAGTTCACAGAAAGGGCAAGAGGTGGCGATTAGGGTGGGTGGAGATTTAGTTTGTGAGGTGGTCCTTCCACCACCAATGCAAGGCATGTGTGTGCTCCCTTACAGTTCTCAATAGCATCCTGGGTGCTCCTTCTCCACTATGAGCTATCATGGGCTAGAGGCTCCTCACTGTTAGTGGGGAAGTTACATCTCTTCAAGGAAACCTTCAGCATGTCCTTGAGTCTTTTCATTTATCCATCTGGTAATCTCTTCACATGACAAAACTTAGAATATAATGTCTGCTTTGAGAGTTTGATACATGGGACATCATTTGGGAGAACTTGAGTGGAGTAGCATAATACAATGGGGCCATAGGGCTTTTTGCACTGGGAATGGTTGTCTGGATCATGGTGAGATTGGACATAAGGATAAAGCACAGCTGTTGAACACTTAATACATGCAACCAAGGACTAAATTACACCTGCTACTGTGTAATTCAATGAGGTGGGTTCAATCAAGAATGAATCACAGTCCAGTATGTTAAATTGGAAAATTGACTCATGTAGGAAATTATGCAGCAACTAACATGACTGAAATAGTATGGCAGAAAATAAATATGACACTATTTTGCTTAAGTTATATAAAACTTATAATCTGTTGCAAACATATGCTTAATTGGTCTTCCACCTGACATGCAGGCATCACATAATAGACATAGTAACTTGTTACAGATATACAACAATTTGAAATAAGAAAACTTAAGAAGCAAAATCAAGAAATAATTTAAAAGAATAGAGTGGAACAGATCTCACTTTGAGTTTATATAATTGCAATAGCATTTTGTGGCCTAAAAGTAAAGCAGCTTCACATCAGCACTTTACATTGCATAGTATAATTCCTATCATTACAATATGGAAGTCAATCCAATGTAATACACTGAACCCTGGTAGATCTACTATCTTAGTATCTCCATCAGCAAATCAAAACTGAATATGTTTAACAAAAATATATTTCCTTGCAGTGATTTTTACTGCCCTTATGATAACCCACGGAGATTGTTAGATAACAAGGACAGAAGCTAAGCAGTTGTCAAGCACACAAGAAAAGAAGAGCAGGAATAGCCACTCGGCCCCTCATGCATGACTCTCCATTTAATGTGATCATGGCTAATCTGCCCCAGGACTGAACTCTTTTTTTTGTGCCAGTAATACAAAGCCCCTAATTCCCCAATCTTTCAAAAATGCATCATCCTCCTCTTTAAATACCTCCAGCGATCTCACCTCCACCCCCAGCCCAACAATTCTAACAAGCAATAAGTAACCAATTCACCTTAAAATATACCTCATAAAACCACTTCCCATGTCGGATATTTGAGCAATAGCTTTAGGGGTACCAATCTGATTAGTGGGTTACAACGTAATGACCTTCTAGTCTGCCGTCTAATCAGAAATAATGTCATGATATTGCTTGCTTGCAGAAAGGAGTCCATTATATTCATTATTTTACATCATAAAAATCAAAATATTTATCAGGTGAGCACAGTTCAAAATGTGTTGAGAGGCAGCTCGCAGGTTAGTAGAAGACTGCTGTTCAGCTTTAATGAATGCACCAGCATATTCCGGCCTTCGGCACCCAAGTGCCACAACATGGAAGTCAGGAATACACCAGAGGTCAGATGCATGCACACCTGAACTCTCACTCGACCTGGACTCACTGTTAACTTCAGTGGTATTCTGTAAGTTGCTGTCCTGAGGGGCTGATTACATTTGGTAGCTGGCTCCTCAATGTCACACCAGATACAGCTGGTACATCTAACATACTTTGCAGCAATATTGTGTTTAATTAATATTGTGTTTGGTATATTTTTAGTGCAGATATCATTTTTAATTTTTTAATTTTTGTTTGATCATTTTAGATTTTATAAAGTTAATGTATTTTCAATTGTTTTCAAATGCCTCTGATCATCAGCAGACCACCATGGCAGTCTAAGGGCAGGACTTAACTTTCCACTGCCTGTGACCTAGTTACCCCTCATGGCCCTCTGCACCTCATGGAACCATGGCACCAGCAGCACCAGCAGGACCTGAGGAGCATGTGGTTTCAAAATTTTATGTAGTTGGCATCTAGTAGTTTATACTTCAAAATCATCACTAAACTGTCCATCAGAACACCTCCATGATGTTGCCATCTGCATCATAGCCAATATTGAATTTCCAATACCTTTAAACTGTATAACTCCATTTCATAAAGGGTTATGCATTTTCATTTACAAGTGTTGGCATAATACAACGTTAATATAAAAATGAAACTAGTTTAATGTTTAACATTCAGTTTTAATTATCATACTACTTACTGGAATTCCTCATATGTATTTCCATTTAGGGCAAATAAGACTGAGTGTCCTGGCATCTTTCCGGCAGTGACTCATTCTAACTGGAATTAGATTGTACTGCCAAAATACCATAACGTAATTTACTTTTCAGTACTATGCAGTGTATTCATCAAAATTAGGAATCAAAATGCTTGGAATTAATTATTTTTCCAGTTGTGCCATCAGTGATGATCACTTTTAATTCATTAATAGCACATGTGAGATTGAATGGGACATTCAGCTCTAAACAGAGTAATAAATTATCTCCATAGCCTTTCCTACACATGCAAATCTCCAATATTTATTCAAACTGCTACACTCAACTGATGACTTGAGATGCAGAACATACATCTTATTGCTACCAAGTGTAATCATTCAGTCTATGAACGTGATTAAATTCAGGTTCACAGCAATGGTATTTTCATTAGTCTAAAGTCCAGTAAAATATAAGAAGGAAACGAAGTTGCTAATTTATACAATGCCTTTAACACAGAAAAAGATCTCAAGAAGTGACACAAAAGAAGATATAAGCACTCTATTTTCAAATTTGCAATGAATATAATTTGATTTTTTGCTCACTTTGTTCAGAATTCATTCAGCCTCCCTGGTATCCTGGTAAAGTGAACCCCATACAATACATAATCCATCCTTAACAAACTCTTTCCAAAATCTGAAGAATAGCTTGGCAGAGCTTAATTCCACCTGAAATTATGTTTTATTCTCTCTCTGGTCTGCACAGACATTTCTTTGCTGCCCAATAAGAGCATCATATATTGGTCCAAAAAGTTAGAGCATAAATTGTCATAGTAATCAAGCTGAGAAAACTGACTTATCCATGTAAATTTTGTCATGCTTTCTTCCAATGTAGACCAGAAATCAATCTTAACCTCAAACCACCTTTCATGTGCGAAAATATACTGATATAAACACATGTGAAAGCAACTAGCTTATATGTGTATAAAATATTTTGTAGGAAGCTATACACACAAATTGCTGGAGGAACTCAGCAGGTCAGGCAGCATCTATAAAGGGAAATAAACAGTAGACATTTCGGATCGAGATCCTTCATCAGGACTGGAAAGGAGAAGGGCAGAAACCAGAATAAGAAGGTTGGGGGAGGGGGAGGAGCACAGGCTGGCAGGTGATAGGTGAGTCCAGGTGAGAGAGGGAAGGTAGGTGGGTGGGGGAGGGGAGATGAAAGGGAATTATGTGAGAAGCTGGGAGGTGATGGAAGAGGCAAAGGGCTGAAGAAGAAGGAATCCGATAGGAGAGGACAGTAGACTATGGAATAAAGGGAACCGGAGGGAGGTGATGGGCAGGTCATGAGGGTGGGGGAGGGGAAAGAGAAGGGGTAAGGGGGCCACAGGAATGAGGGAAAACAAAGGGGGGGGGCAGGGAAAACGGAGCAGGGTTACCAATGTTGATGCTGTCAGGCTGGAAAGCTGGTTGGGAAGTTATAGGAAGCTAATGTGTTTGACCAAGAACAGCAATTTGTCTATTGTAATACTAATCTTCTATTTTCCACTAATTTACACATTAACCAGATTAACTTTCAACCAGATTTCAAGGTCTGGGTGATAATCTAAACCTATGGGGGTCATTTTGATATCAGTTAATGGTGTAGATAGGTAATATCAATTATATTGCTGCTATCTCTTGTTCCTATTGCTAACATCCAACCAAAGCAAATTATACAGAAATCCTATAGGAAATAACCATTTAAATATGATAGCTCAGAGAGCCAAATGAATGATCCCTAGTACTAGGTATGTAGACCAGAAGGCTTGAAAGGGGGAACCTGACACTGAGCTCTGTGGGAAATGCCTATTGCTATGCTCATCAGACAGTTTTCCCTCTCTGTACTTGGCATAGTTCTAAAATTTGTATTCCAATCTCTCTCTCTTAAATCTCCACCTCACCAACTCTGTCCACTCTCTCCCTATCCTCAAAACTGTTGTTCTCTTCCTCCACCATGAACCCTGTGCCCTTATTGTCCTTCCTGAAAACAGTCATCAGTTCACCACAACCACCCCACCCCTTCAATGACCTGTGGACACTTACCACCAGCTCTATTTCAACCCAATAAAGCTCTTCTCTCTGTTCCATCTTTTCATACATGCCTCTTGATACCAAAGATAACAATGCATTTAAACAGCTCCTGTACAAAAGCATACCATCACGAGTGTTTCATTGCAAGAAAAAAAATTGACGTTGAACCATGTACAGTTCATGTAAAGCAAATTACAAAATGCTTGATCAAGGAGCTAGGTTTTAAGGTAAGCATTAAAGAAAGAAAGGTTAAGGGACAGAAAGATTTAGCGAAAGAGTTCTACAGCTCAAGCCTTGGTATTTGATAGCATGACCACAAGGGGTGGAAAATGTAAGAATAGCTTAGTTCATCTCACAGTCCAATGCAAACGTGGGTCAATGGCCAGGGAATTGAGGTTATGATGAGTACCAAAAATAAAAATTTAGTCTTCTCATTATTTAATTGGAGGAAATTTCTGCTCACCCAGTGATCAACATCAGACAAGCAGATGTTCTCCGAAAAGATTATTTGGCGTGAAGCTCACTTTTCATGGTGTATGAAATGTATCACTTTGTGCATTTAGCTAGAGATAGGAGGTGAAGGAGTCCATAGATAAAATGCTAAAGCTCAGTCTCTGCACTGTTGCCTTGCAGATGCTCTAGATGCTAGACTTCTAGATGCTCTAATGAAGTGTGTAGCTTTTACATAGGTTGCTCCACTTCTGCAGTGAAGTGTCCTGGGGCTAAGCTGCTCACTGCATTTTTAGAGCTTAATGAGTTTCATTTTGATTTCACATGATAGGATAAAGTGACTGCTATCGATTCAGCCACCTGAAACAAATCTCTGCTACACAAAGGAAATTGAATAGAATTTTGTCCATTTTACATTAATGTCAAAATGAACACTCACTAACCTCCAATTACATCAGAGTTGGTAACAGTTTATATATACAAACTAACCTGGCTGGAAAACTTTAACTGATAATGAATGGTATATTTTGCTTGTGCAATAACAGGCAAAGAAATTCAGGTCCAATATATTTTTTTCCAAATTACATTTCTAAAATGCACTTGTATATGAGAACCATTATCAAGGTGATTTTCGCACTGACATTAGCATGTATCCAATTTTACATAATGGGCCAGGTTTCACTGTGAAAATAACAGCAAGGTGAACAACGTTCATGTGTGATTAAAAGTGAAAATTTAAAAGTTGCTGTCAGAAATTTACAACTTCTCAATAAAGTTGCACAAAAATATTATCTCACTGTCAGGAGCCCCAATCAATTGTTAGAAATGGCATGAAGTCCCTATTCCGACATAGGGTGAGATGAAATATGCAATAAAATATTTGCCTTTGATAAGCTTTACATTCCACTGAATAACCTGTCTAGCATTGAATATTAATTTTGACAAGTGTGGATCCTTATTCTTTTATACTTGCTTTTTGTAAGAGATTTTAAAAAGATTAAATGAACTTAAATAATTTACTTCTACATTTTTGATATCATTTATCTCTGCCTCTTAATCCAATCCCACATTTATGCTTTATTTTGGTTTCTGATTTGGTGTTCAATTCAATCTTCCAACTTCCATTCCATTGTTCAATCTCTGCACTGCTCATTAGCTGTTCTTCAATCTGATAACTTTTCATTAACCATAATTTTTGCCCTGCTTATATGGGTCTGAGACACCTGTAGAGGATGCTACACTGATAAGTTGTACCACTGTCAGCAACTTCCTGTGGAAATTTATGGGGAAAGTTGGAAGTGTCACGTACCAGTAACAAAAGAAACACACCGAGTCATGTATAAGTTTTAAAAACTATTTTATTAATAACTACTTATGGTAATAAGAAAAATAAAAGTAAAAAGGTTATAACGTTAGATGTAAAAAGGTTAGATCTTAAAGATTAACCCCAAAAATTAAACTCGAAGTTTGTGTGTGGCAAATTCCCAGAGTTCAGTTCAGCAAGCCATAAGGTGAAACTTGTGCAAAGGCGTCGGCAAAGCCACCGTTGAATGAAGAGGAAATGTAGAGAGAAAATAGCGAGTAAGTACGAAATCCAAATGTTCCACGATGGAACCCATACGACACCTCAGTCACTGATGATCTCCATTCCTTTGTTCCGAAGTATCTGCCACCCCGAAAGGCATTCGAGACGTGGCCATCCACACAAATACCTGTTTCCTCCTACAGGTTAATGACAAAGAGGACTCCACTGGATTATTCCAAAAATCCATTCGTGGATTGTAGTGACAGACACAGTTACTGTTTTTTATCCATCAATACAGAGACCAGCAGGCAGGTGTCTCTCTCTCCCTCCCTCTCTCTCTCTGACTGACTGCTCCAAAAACGTCTTCACGTCCTTATCTCCTGTTGTTGTTGTAATCATGCCACACACACACACTACTGTGCTATGTCTTAAAGGAACATTCACCAATAGTAACCTAATCCATAACACCTCTCACCTAAAAAAATTTTTCTTTGATCTACAAGAGCAAAAAAATTTTAACCGCGCATACAGCTGGTGAAGAAATGTGTTAATAATTACCATTCTACACAACTACAGAATATCAGATTAATGAAGATACATTTTTCCCATTTAACATTGGGAAAGTCATTGCTAATTGCCTTCCATGTGACTATGTGACCTATCACGTGACCATACTCCATTTTATCCATTTTCAAACAAAATTAATTCTCTCACTGCAAACAAAAGCAAATGATCTCCTTCATCCCAATCCTCTGGCAATGCACTAACACAGTCCACAATCACCTTCGGAAAAGGTTCACCAAAAACAGGAATAGGCTTCAAAGGACCCACAAGGGAACTTTGATTTGGTTTCCCTACCATCTCATCACTTGAGAGTGCTTTTTCTCTCAATTCAGTAAGCTCAGGGTCTTTAGTCTGCTCCACTATAAATTCTTTCCTGGACAGAGACAGATCTTTATATTCAGCCTCAATACAAGGATTTTGATCCTCCAGTGAAGACAGAAAAGTCTCAGTCAAGTCATCATAATTTGCCTCCTGTTTAGGGCTGTCACAGGGAACAACATCAGGCTGTGCAGGACTATCGACCTTGACTGATTCTTTAGCCCTAGCTCTAACAGAACTCCTTCTCGGCATTTCAAACTCCATCCGTTTCTGTTCCATCTCCATCTTCCTCATTTCCTTCTGGACATTTATCTTCCTTTGTTCTGCCTCAGCCTCTAACTTCAGCCGAGTTTGTTCCCGTTCAGCCTCTAACTTTAGCCAAGTTTGTTCCAACTCTAGTTTCCTTTGTTCTAACTCTACTTTCCTTTTTTCTCGTTCAGCCTCTATCTTTGCTAGCTGAACCTGGGCATCAGAAATCTCTGGCACCCTCCCAGGAAACTGTTCTAACTCTTCCTTCTCCACCTCCTCTGGTTGAGAAGTCACATCAGAAATCACCGGTTTAATCTCAGGAAACTCAACTAACTCACTCACCTCAAACACCTCCAACTCCAAATAATAGTGAACTATCATTTTATGAATAACTTTTTTTCATAGACTGCCTTACTGCTTTAAGGTTTAGCTTTGTAGCAGTTTTTACCAAATCATCCTTTTTGCCACCTGCAATCCCTCTAGGGTTGGTGACTCCAAAAATGCATCAATATCCATTGTTGCTGGTTTCCACACACACAAGCCAATCAAAAAAATTTTTTATCAGACCAAGCACAATCAGTCGTCCAATAAGACCTCAACTTGTTCAAACCCAGACCTCTAGTACCAGTCTCGAGTTTGATTTCAGACCACCCTCATCAATCTTGGGATCGATCCCGGATAAGCCCCCAATTTTGTCACGTACCAGCAACAAAAGAAACACACCGAGTCATGTATAAGTGTCAAAAACTATTTTATTAATAACTACTTATGATAATAAGAAAAATAAAAGTAAAAATGTTAGAATGTTAGAAGTAAAAATGTTCGATCTTAAACATTAACCCCAAAAACTAAACTCGAAGTGTGTGTGTGGCAAATTCCCAAACTCCAAGTCCAGGAATAGTTCTCAAAGTTCAGTTCAGCAAGCCGTAAGGTGAAATGTGAGCAATGGCTTCTGCAAAACCACCGTTGACTGAAGAGAAAATGTGGAGATAAAATAGAGAGTAATTACGAAATCCAAATGTTCCACGATGGAACCCATATGACACCTCAGTCACTGATGATCTCCATTCCTTTGTTCCGAAGTATCTGCCACCCCGAAAGGCATTTGAGACGTGGCCGTCCACACAAATACCTGTTTCCTCCTACGGGTTAATGACAAAGTGGACTCCACTGGATTATTCAAAAAATCCATTCATGGATTGTAGTGACAGACACAGTTATTGTTTTTTATCCACCGATACAGAAACCAGCAGGCAGGTATCTCTCTCTCCCTCTGTTGTGAGAAAGGTTCTTTTGGTATTTTAAAGATAAAGGTCTGGACACATAGTCTTTGTAATTTAAAAATGGTTTGTTAACAAAGACAAACGCGGGGACAGAATGAATGGGAACAGATGCACACTCACACACTCTCAAGCAGGAGCACGAATGTGGAGGGAAATCGTGACAGAGGGTGAGGTGCACACACACACACACACACACTCATGCACAATAACTGGGTACGAATGATCAAGGAATAAACAGTACAATGTTTGGACACCCTGATTCTGGACAAACATTAGCTCTTTGGTCTCAGGAGTCCTTAATTAACTACCCTGAAGTAGTGCACAGCTCACCTCAACATCCTCGGAGACAGAAAAAGAGATAGAAAACCAAACATGCAGCACTTTTATGCTGCTGGGGGGCTGGGTAGCCCAGCAAGGACAAAGGTGTTTAAACAGGCCAGTAGTAGATGTGCCCAGGAACAAAGGTGCTCTCACAGACCAATCCGAGTGGTCCAGCAAGGACAAAGGTGTTCACCTAGTTGGCTGGAGCCAAACCTTGATTGACAGTGGTGTCACTTTTGGCCATGTGCTCAATGATGTCATCCCAGCCAGAGGGGTCAGTGTTGTCATGGTCACATGACAGCCATGACCTTTTACACTACACCCTCCCTCTCTCTCTCACCCTCCTTCTCTCAATAGAGAAGACTATTGGCAAATTTGGAAGATTTCAACTAGACCACTCTGGAAAGCTGCTGTTGCTGCTCAGTGAGTCAATTATGGAAAAACATAAACTTACTGTGGTGCAGTTAATAGAGTCGCTGTCTCACAGCACCAGTGATCTGGGTTTATTCCTGACTTAAGATGCTGTCTGTGTGGTGTTTGCATGTTCTCCTTGTGACCACACAGTTTCCTCTGGGGGCTCCGGTTTCCTCCCACATCCCAAAGATGTAATGGTTGGTAGGTTAATTGGCCACTGTAAATTACCCCTAGTGTGTTGGTGAGTGGTAGAATCTGGAGCAGTAGAAGATAATGTAAGGAAAATCAAAAAAGGGATTAATGTAGGATTGGTGTAAATGGGTGGTTGATGGTCAGTGCAGACCAAGTGGGCCGGAGGATTGTTTCCATGCTGTATCTCTCTGTGACTGCGATAACTGGGAGTTGAGATGACTTATTTTATTATGCAGAGAGATTTTGGAACAAGGAATGCCCAAAATAGGAGGAAACAGAATACAGCACAATTAAAAAAAAATGAAGATGTAAAAATATTTGAACCTTAAAAAAGTTAAAGGGTAAGGCACTGAACAAATATTACTGACAAGGATAGTACCTGCTTCTGTCATATTATATTCCAATTTGATCGAGCTGGAAACCATATACCGAAGCCATGGTGTGTGGGAAACCTGCACCAGGTTTGCTGCTGCTCTTTACCCTGGAAGTTTGTGCAAGCACTTCACGCTAGGGTTTGTTCACATAACTACCTGAAGGTGCACAGTTTTGCACCTGAGCACGTAGCAGAAGGTCCACGAAAGTCACTAGCACTGATTAATATCACGTCTGCACCTCATACATTCACTGTCGACAACCACTGCAGAGCCGGGCACCCACAAGGCGCAGGGCCCAGTGCCACAAGAAGCCCAATGACATCTGTGGTGATGATCTGCAATGATTCAGATGGTGCACTACACTTCCAGTACTCAGCATACAACAATTCCCAACAATCAACCATCTGACCTCACATTCATATAAACCAAGTGCACACTTACCACTATTCCAGTCTTCAAACACGCTGTCTCAGGCCTGACATATACTTCTTGCTATTCAACCTTGAAAGGCTTTGCAGCATACACACTAACCTCTTTCCCTCTACCTTGCAGTAGAACACTTTACATAGTACATCCATTATCAATGGCTCCAGTGAACTCATTTCTCGCCAATTAATAAAGAATGACAAATTACTACCAGAAACATCCTATTGCTTGTGATGTCATTGCCCAGTGCAGTTGGCGACTATCAGTAATTGTGAGTGGAGGGCAGAGTTTCCATTGGAAAGGAAGAAAGAACTTGTATTTCTGGGGCAGCTTTCATGATATCTGTTGCATCCAACACCCAGTAATCTGCTTTTGAAGTTTTCTATTGTACAGAAACGCAGCAGCCAACTTGATTGCAGCAGTGTCCTGCAGTAAGCAGCAAGACAATGTTGGGCTCATCTGGGGCTCTGCCCCTGATGTTTGTTGGGCCTCACATGTTGACCAAGACACCAGAAATTCCCCAAAAATTCCTAACAGAATGACATGGAATCCCTTATATCCATCTGAAGCAGGATGAGCCATTATTTTTTAAAGTCTTTTGTGAAAGACAACAGCACTTCCTCATGTAGATGTGGATTATGGAGTCAAATATCAAGCCGGATTATGACGTGACTCAGGACAGAGTGAGGCCTTCACAGTGAGGCTCCTTTTAAACTAACTTCTCATTGTGATTGTTTCTTTTTGTGAAAATCAAATGGCATAACCTCATCTGCACTCTGGCTTGGAAATGCTGAGGTTAGTTACTTGGGTCTGAGATAGTTGTTCACATGCATAATCAATAAACTTGAGACTGCAGTCACAGCTCTATATTAACATTATTTTCTCCTTAGGAACGAGTAACGATAATTAGCTCAAGACTAGCTAATGCTTCTGATTCTAATAGGGACGATCCCTTCTAAAGTGCTGGAATATTTGGAAAAAGAACCTATCAGTCAGTCTTTTAAACAGTTTAAACAAGATTATGATTTTACTACTATATACATGATGACTGAAAGAATTACAGTTTTCATTAGATATTCAAACAGTCTACAATTCCCAATAATGCGGACATCCTTCTGAAATTGGGAGTGGTTGTGGTGTAAAGAGAGCTCCAGCATTGAAAGAGTTAATCTATTTAAAGCAGCAGCCAGCATGCTGGATGTGGAGTTGTGTCCTGTTGCTTTTTACGATATCAATACAGCCCATATCCTTTTATGGATACATTATGCCCCGTTTCCTTGCAGACCTATATCACTTTCCAACTGTTAAACAGAAGATAGATGAAGGTTTTCCTTTTGTAAAAAAAAACTGAGTACATGATAAAAACGTAAAATGCTTCATGTCAGACTGCTGTTGGTCCTATTCCACCAGCTCCAAGGGCTTCATTACCCACAATCCACAGTGTCTGCACTTGGCAACTGGTCCAGTGGGAGATTTGAAGGCTCTCCTAATTTGATCCTTTGCAGATTGTTGCTTCTCATCTATTCCCTTTGCTTTTATTTTGTGCTACATTGAGAATGCCATCCTTTTACTCAGCATAGTCTGTGTGATTTTATTGTGCGATTGAACTAACTTTGTTTTTTTTCCATTGTTAGGTGCAAATATGACAGGGGTTTAAGGGCTGTTACTTGTCTTGCTTCCTTCCATCTTCCAACTCTTGGCTGTCATAGCAGCAGCTGCTCTCTTTTCCAGTTGCCATGGCAACACCAGTATGATGTACAGTGCAGCCATGCAGAGTCAACATACTGAGCACTGAAGCAACATTTTTGCACTAAGAAAATGAGTCTAAAAAATATTGGCAATGTTCCATCAGAAAATAAATAATTTCTAAATTCAGCAGGGGAAAGGAACCCATACAATTATCTCAGCATTCGCAGCAACTCGGTATTTCTGTAACCCTGCAAGCAGGTTTTTCATTATCAGACATGTAGTTGACAATAGAACGTCAGTGCTCAGCCAACACCTATTTTTTTTCCCATTGATTCTTTAAAATGTTCAGCACCAAGACGACTGCAGTTCCCTTAAAGCAATTTACAGGAGCTTTGAAATGAGGATAACATGTAATTGATATTTAACAATTACGATTGTAGAACTCATTTAAATTCCTGATGCATAGCATTACAAAATAAAGACTCTTTTTTTAAAAAAAGTTCTATTCTCACTGTTTAAATTTAAGTAAGTCTCAGGATACTCAATTATTTTAGCATTATATGCACCATTCCTCAGACCCATAGGGGAAAGGTAATTCAGCCTTGAATGGACAATGAAAAGAAAATTTCAAAATTCAAAATATTTATTTCTATTCTGTCAGATAACATGATGTTGGAAAATGCAAATATCAGGTCAATTTTCAAAATTATGATTGACATGAGTTTTCTCCAGGGCTGCAGCTATTCCAAATAACTTGCTGAATGTTGGCACTGGACTACAAATGATGCAGTCTGGGTTCTTAGATTGCACCAAGTAAACCAGTCTCAGCCTAAATGGCATCCATGCACTTGGCATTCAGTAGGGAACACAAATCAGAGTGAAGTTTCCACTTTAGAAAGATGTAGTGATGCAGGCACAAATTGCACACAAAATTGTGTTAGTTTTCAAAAGTCCTTTTTGATTGAGTCTGCCATGAGTCGGTGCAATCAGGCAGTGTTTTACAATGTAGCTTTTAATTAATTTTTTCATATTAAAATATATTCCTTGGAGCAATTTCATTAAAACTGTTGAAAATGGATTAATCACAAAAATTAAGCATTCTTAATAAAAAGGTTTAGCTCTTCACCTGCAAGTAATCTGATTTTTAAGTAATCTGCAACTTAAAATGATTTGAAAAAAAACATAGAACCACTAATAATTACATTGCCCCTATGTAAATTAAAAAATAATATATGATAGTACTTAAAAGAATTCGAATGGTGCCCCTGCGCCGAAAAAACCCAGCTGAAATCTAAAACCCTCTTTGCAGGTCTTTTAGCATTCAAAATTAGCAGAAAACCACCAGGGCTTGGCCAGTTTTGTGGGGTACCAATATGTAGCAGGATGACTGAAGGAGGGAAATTGGTGCCTGTGGAACTTTATCACAAAATGATTCAAGGACGATAGAAGATTGGAGAGAAATAAAAAGGTACTGATGTTCGTCAGTATCAATTTTCATTAACATTTGCAGATATGTCGATGTTTCTTCTTTTTCAAATTTTTTTTGACTCATCCATGGCTTGAATAAAATATTTTGAATAATTTAATACTTCACTTGAAAAAAAATTCTTACTAAATATATTAGACAACACAATGTAAGTGAGAATCCTATTTAACTATTGTGAAAACTATCAAGAGTCTGGGAAATTGGAGCATTAGAAGAGATTGACAATCCATAACCTGCACCAGAATTTAAAAAAATAAAGAACTTTTGAATGGCTGCTTTAAGACAAATTGATTGGTGCATATGAAAACAATAATTTTGATCACTTACGTTAAAGAATTGGGACCCCACAAAACTGGCGAAGCCCTGGTGGGTTCTGCTAATCTTGTGGTAAAGAAACTACTGGAGAAGATTCTTAGGGATGGGATTTACTCGCATTTGGAAAAGCATAGACTTATTAAGAAAAGTCAGCATGGCTTTGTGCAGGGGAGGTCCTGTCTCACAAATTTGATTGAGGCTTTTGAGGAAGTCATGAAGATGCTTGATGAGGGTAGGGCAGTGGATGTTGTCTACATGTTAACTTAAAGCATTTGACAAGATCCTCCATGGTAGGCTCATCCAGAAGATTAAGTTACATGGGATCCATGTACAGTTGGTAAATTGGATACAAAATTGGCTTGGTCATAGAAGACAGAGGGTGATGGTGGAGTGGTGCTTCTCTGACTGGAGGTCTGTGACCATTGGTGTTCCACAAAGGGTCAGAAGGACCTGGACAGATTGGTGAAGAACATTGCCAGCAGGAGACATTTGTGCAGCTACCATAGGGCAGGAGGTACAGAAGCCTAAAAATACACACCACCGTGTTCAAGAACAGCTACTTCCCTTCAACCATTTCGTTCTTGAACCAACTGGCACAACCCTAAGCACTACATTTAGAACACTATGACCATTTTGATCTCTTTGCACTAAAATGGACTTTGTTTTTTTTTGTTCTAATTATGTTCTTCCTTGTAAAAATTGTGTTTAATTTATGGTTTCCTTGTGAATACTGCTTATGTGATGCTATGTGGTTGTGATGCTGCTGCAATAAGTTTTTCTTTGCACATGTGCATGTATATACTTGTACATATGACGATAAATTTGACTTTGACTTTGAATCCTCCAGGGATATAGGCAGCTATTCCAAGCAAGACCTCCCTACAACAGCAGTGGGGAGAAAATTGTAAGATGTAACACAGATCTGAATCAGCAGCTTGGGATGATCCTGAGGCAAGGAAACTGAGTGTTGCTGAGTGTTACTTTAATCTTGAACTCAAAGCAGGCAAAGGACATGTGTGAGGCTACTTCTTGAGATCACAGCAGATCAAAGATCTTATTAAGAGCAAAATATATAGTGTGAGTGTTGACCCTTTAAAGGTATTGTTTTAGGAGGAAACAGAATTTGCAAAACCTGGCAGTTCTGTGAGTATATAAAGATATTAGTGTTACATATCAGTGAAGTAGAAAATTACTCTGGAGACAGATTTCATGTTTTGCACACATTTAATTCCATTTGGGGGAGTTTTACACCCCATAATGGTGGCAGGCAAATGACAATCCTGCTGAAAAGTCAGCAATTAAACTTCCCAATTGACACTAAGATACCTAGAAATAACAGTATTGATCTATTCTGGGTGAATATAATTTTGAACTGCACCATTTTTTTCAGAGCTGTGCAGTGGAATTTCTTAGAGGGTAAACCTAGCATGAGTTTTCATTTCAAAACATGGTCAAGACTGATTGCATCAATATCAAAAATTTCTGAAAAATTAATTACAACCACTGTTCATTTCAAGAAAATATCCATCAGAAAAACAATGTACGCAATCACAGTATACACCTAACCTAACATCACTATTTTTAATGATTAGTAGTAACTTATTGATTCATAATGTCATAAATCATAGAATTACATAGCATAGAAACAGGCTCCTTGGCCCACTGAGTCTGCGCTAACTATCAAACACCCACTTTACACTAAGCCTACATTAATCCCATATTATTCTCCACATATTTCCTTCTACTCGTTTCAAGTGCTACCAGTCATCTACACACTAGCAACAATTTATTTTGGCCAATTAACCTGCCAACCCACACATTTTTGGAAAGTAGGAGGAAACCTAAGCACCTGGAGAAAACACACGTGGTCACAGGGAAAATGGGCAAATTCCACACATAAAACACCCAAGGTCAGAATCGAGCCTTGGTGTCAGGCAGTATCTATACTTAGTGTGCCACTGTGTTCTATGTAAACTGTGAGGAACTGATTTCAGAACATATTTTTTAAGTAGAGTCCACTTCATTGGCAGTAAGCAATGATTTGGTCAATGGTTAGTGACGATGCCATGCAGTATAAAATTGACCCATACTTTTCCTTAGTGTGAAGCAGCATTGTGGGTCACTAACACTGTCTGTGAAAGTTGTGCAAAGAGCAAGATTTTCAATTCCAAGGTTCACAGAATAGCTTTGATGAGTTTCCTTGTCTAATGTCAAACTGAAATTAGCATTGTCAGTTTTAGTGAGGTGGTTTCTGTTGATGTTTTGCGAATTCTCACAGTTTTCGTCATGCAGCACAGCAGCTGCAATCTTTGCAGCCAGTTCTTCAAGAAATTTTTCACAATACAAGCAAAACTTTTACAGCAACTGGGGAATGAATGGTCGCCAGAGTGATGGACAGAGGTGGGAGAAGGCTCCCAGGAGGTCAGAAGGATCTGGTCAAGCTGGTGAAGAACAATACCCAGAGAAGGTATGTCCTTTGCGCAAGGGTTATGGTGATCCTACAGGGCTACAGCCAGATGCTCCTGGGAAGAGTTTGCAAGGCAATCCCTGTGAGGACGTGACTGCACTTTACAGAAGCGTGCAATGCAGACAAATTCCTGTTCCCCTCTACCTGTTCCTTAGGGTAAGAGAAAAGCAGATGAAGTCTTTGCATATGGAGTTTGCAGCTGTGAACAACAAACCAAGATGTGGGGGAGTTCAGCAGAAGCAACAACACCTGTGTGGAATGACCCGGAGACTAAAAAGACTGAAAGTGACCATAACCCTGAACACCACGGGCAAAGCAGTCAAGGCACACATGTGGTTAGATTTGAGATTGGAAGTCAAAACTTCAGTGAAAACAATGCACACTATTTGAATGCTGTCTTTTAAATAGCACAGTTTTGGGGGATATGGGTTTAGTGAAATCTGTGAGCAAATAAGAACTGTCATCTTTCAGACCAGTCGGGCTGAAAATCTCATTGCAGGTGCACATTGCACTATTGTTGATAATATTTTGGGATTTTTTATGCTGGAAAAAAAAAGCAGTGGGAATGAAAATCCTGCTGAAAATGAAGAGCCAAATTTCATGACAGGTGCTAAAGCACTGAGAAATATGTGCAAAATTGCTCTTTTCTAGGTTAACCAAATTTTCAATGGTACAGCGCTGCTTCCTTTTGGAGTTATGTGAGTGAATTTCTAGACCTCCATGTTGACTGTACACCTTCATATGAATCTCTAATTTTTTTCTTCTTTGGGAATTATCTTCAATCTCAGATAAGCTGCTGTCCAGCACAAATGTCAATGAACAGCTATTAAGTATTTTGTTATGGAAAAAGGACCTTGAGATGATTAATCAGCATAGAATCTTTGCAAATCAGGCACTCCATCCATATTAATTGCCAATAAATTTTTTGGAACTTACAATGCATTAGGACTGGCACAATAGAACCAATTCGATTAAAGAGAATGGCTGTTAAATGAATTAACATATTACTACCATTAGATTAATTTATATTAACCCTAAACCTGATGATTAAGCAAGATCTTAATATGGCCGGCACAGCTAATGATGTGACTGTGACTTTAAGAATACTATTAAATCATATTTTACTAAGTTGATCTGAGAAATAATGGTTTAGTTTTCTTCAGGTCATGTGGTTTAAACCAATCCATGTTTAAATAGATTCTTATTTAATTTTTCACCAATCTAATTATTTACTGAAGCCATCTTCTGATTGGCAGGCTTTACTTGTCCTGCAATCACATTTTATTTTTAATTAGTCTTCCATCATTTGATTCAGTTTATGAGTGTTTGGGGTAAGAAATGGGATGGGAAAATAGAAGTAATTTTTTAAACATTAAATCTCACTGTGAAATTCTTTGATTATTTTGTGATATTGATTGTGGATTAATGTATCTGAGTGGACACACAAATAATATTTTATTTGCATCTCAGTGCAAAACAACAGTTTTTGTGGAATTTGAAATTGAAAAAGCTCTTTTAATAACCTCCCAGTTCATATTTCATGGAATCTTGCATCTGGAAATTCCAGAAAAGAGTCCTGAAGTCATCCTGCACTGGTGTCCCACAAAGGTCTCATGTGGGTATTCAGAGGAGGGATTTCCTCAAGCATATGATGAACGAGGCACATAAACATTTGCAATGATCATATGTAGCAACCAAAGATGATTTCTATGATCAAGAGAAGCAAGCCTAAAAGCTCAAACTCCCACCAAAGACAAGAACTCTCAAAATGGTGATTCTCAGTGGGAACTATCGCTTAAAGTAGTGTGTCTGATTTGGGGCAGCTTTTAAGTGGCAGACCTGAGACAAGAGCCATGGAATCACACATCCTGGCATTCAAAGTGCACACCCAGAGAAAAGACCAAAGATTTAGGCAGAAAGTAGAAGGCCTCAACTGCAAAATCAATAATATTGGATACAAAAATTACTTGGTTATCTTCAGTAGTGGACTCTCAAGTGTGTTGGCCCTTTAATTCATGCATGAGTCAGCCTTCCTCCCTCTCAGGCCTGCTCATGCAGCAGAAGCCCATTTGATTTCCACTTGCTTAAATATTGTATCTGTGGTGTCAAATGCACATTGCACTCTGGTTAATTGTGCTCAGAGCAGCCTCTGTGCATAAGAGTCACATACAAGAAGGATCATGATCCAATTTCCCTCTGTGTTACGTGCACATGAAATTGCCAATTGCATCCAGAAGTTGCTTTTAATTTTCCAATACATTGTAAAACCACGCATCACATATTGCAACTTCCAATCTATAGAATGGGAGAGTTAAGGAATCATTGCAACTGGGTTGCATCAGCCACTTTACTTCAAATATCTTCAATGATATGGCCTCAATTTCTGGCCTGTCCAACATCACATGGTAATGTATTGAGTCTTCTGACACTGGGTGTCAGTGCTCTGTGCTTGGGAGATGAAGCACTGGGCCAGATGATTTGGGGATTTCCCAATTCTTCCTGCAGGAATTGCATGTGCTTGTAAATGGGCTCCCTGCAACTAAATAGCTTGCCAGTCTTCACTGTCCAAGTTCACACATGAGCAACTATACCAAGTTAAAGTCATGAAAGGGGGATCAAGGTGAACAAAAAGATAAGGACTATTAAATGCAATGCCACAAGCGAAGGGGTTTATCATCTTTTTAACGTAGGTACCTTTTGCCCCTTGTCTACATTATCAGATAGTAGATTATTTCCTCTAACTGATCCTTATGCTGTAATTTCCCTACAAGTTAATTAATAGATTAGAAAACAAATTAAAAAAAGCAAGATGCTCATCAGTCAGGTCCGTGTTGGACATCCATTTCAGCAATTGTTAAGAAAAATAATAACATTTAACGGCAGATGATATAAATATACATCTACAATGCTTTCTGGAGTGAAAGGCCATATTGTGATACACACAGTTCATGATCTAAGATTATCTCTGATTCCATTAATATACTTAGGACCTAGTTATCATTCAGGCATAGGCTGATAAGTGGCAGGAATACTTGCACCACTAAAGTGTCAGGCAATAACAGTCTAGCCTTAACATTCAATGGCATTACCATTGTTGAATCCCACACTATCAATATTCTGGGAGTCATCATTGACCAGAAATTCAATTGGATCAGCCACATAAATACCATGACTATAAAAACAGAGACTAGGTATCTTCCGACTACAAGGAACATGCCAGGAGCAAGATAGAATACCGTCTGCTTGCCTGGAATGACTGTAGCTCCAAATCCTCTCAGGAAGTTTGACGCCATCAAGGACAAAGCAGCCCACTTGACTGGACCTAATCTACCACCCTAAACATTTATTCCCTCCACCACTCGCACATACTGACTGAAGTGTGTGTACCACCTACAAAATCCACTACAGTTACTCACCCATGCTGTACTGAAAGCACCTCCTAAATCGCAGCCTTTACCACCAAGAAAGACAAGGGTCACAGTTGCTTTTAAACACCATCACCTACAGGTTCCTCTCCAAGTTGCACAACATCTAACTAGAGAATACACCTTCACAAGGGCAATTAGGAATGGTCAATAAATGCCAACAATGTCCAGATCCCAAAATGAATTTAAAAAAATCACATTATAAGTTTTGAAGTAGAAAATATGAACTTAAAGAATGCACAAAGGAAGAAGGATGTTTATTTATGTACAGTTACCTACTTCAGTTGCTGTGCAGTTATGAACACGATAGATTAGTCCTGTTTTCAGTTTGTTGCCCAAATAATGTGTTACAATTGCAGCTTCAAAAGCAAATCTTCTACTACATCAGTATGAGATTTCATCTTCCCACAGCAGCAGTCTATCCATGCAAACTTTCTGAGTAAGACAGCAGACCAGATAAAAATTTAGGTTTCCCTAAATTATTTCATTTGGAACTTCTTAACAATTATTGGAAATTGAGAACTTTTCTTACTCTGTTTGGGGTAGATTTAGCTCAAATTTAAAAAAAAACAGAGATGCATCATTCTGATTCTCAAATTAAGTCAGTCTGTGATGCATTTCCTGATCCTCATTTGGCAACTTTAAACCCTGTGAGAAACGATGGCACATCAGAAACCCAAAGTCAACCTGCTGACTTCTAGATTTAACCTGAGTGCCTTTGGCTGCAATGAGGAAACTTTGGTGGGTGAGGCCGTTGACAATAGTCATTTATTAAGAGTGCGTTTGGAGTTTAACTTAGGCATACAGGCTTCCTGAATTTCATGGTGCGAACTGGTGAAATCAAGGCAAGAACACAGAAACACTGGATGAGGGCGAGGGAGTTCTGACAAGAATACTGCAGTTTCATTACTGCTTTTCTGAGGAAGTCTGTGAAAGGCTTTCTTTGCAGGAATTCTGTTGACTTCTTGTTTGGGGAAAAAAGTCTTCTCCAAATTGTGCCAATTTGTTGAATGCTGCTGTTGGGCCATTGCACTTGACTAGTCTCCACACCCACGTCACCGTGGGTGCTACTGAGGCAACGAAAGTGTACGACCTGAAGGAGGATAACAAGTGCTTCAGGAATAATAGCTGGATACTCCTCATATACCTGTATTTGCACAGGCGACTGGAGATCATTAGAGTCTCCGATGGATCCACAGATAGTGCCTGAGTTTCCTCAACATCCAAATATGAGTATTTTAGTGGCTCAGGGCATAACGGCAGATGATGGTAAATCTTTGCAGTCACTCAGAAGATCTGCTGTCTGAGGGTGGAAAGCAACTTTCATCTATATTTTACATCTCAGATTCTTCCTGCACTCTTTTGGGGACATATATACAATCTTGCAATTGACATTAATGTTTCCAATCTTGTTTTTAAGTCTGGCGGTTATACCAACTTTACTACCAATCAGTTCAGTTGGCATGAATCTGTGCTGCGATTTGTGGCTCTGATTGGCTTCCCATCAGCGCAAGATGAAACAGCTTGCACGTATTTGACTCTCAATACCACCCGCCAGATTATCCGATGTTTTGAAAAATGAGGTAATGAGACAGAAAACACTGGAGGTACTCAGCAGATGTGGAGAGAAAAACAGGTTGAAAGACCAGATCAAGCTGGAGTTGGCCCGCTGCCCAAACCTGCCAGCATTGTAACTGCCCGCACACAATTATCTCTTTCGGTTTTGGGGAGCCAAATGGCCTGATCGACCACACGCAAGAGGAGGCTCTGAGGGGTGAGTGGACCATAGGTAATCTGCTATAGACAAAGGCTTTTGAACTGTACTAGATATCAGAAAAAAAAAACAGATTTTGTAAATCTATATAAAATAAGGTGAAATAAAGTGAAACAATTCAAACACATCTCCTTTACTGCCTTCCATCGAGTTGTTAATCCCATTCAAATGAATGAACTCACTTTTTTTATGGCAGATTACTTGGGTCCGGTCGGACCCTGCCTCTGGCAAGTTAGTGCCCCACCACTGATTTCCATGATGAATCCAGCAATGGAGTGAGAAGACAGATGCATCACCATCCGATCTCCTATGTGTTTGACTATGCAGGGTGGTCTGAACCGAGCAGGTCCTGGGTCAACTTTTGCTACTATACAATTTATTATGTAGCCAACTCCAGAGTCCACAAGACGTCAGATTTGCAATGTGCCTTTCCGTACCAGGAATGAGAAACAAAGGACTGCAGATGCCAGAATCCCGACGAAAAACACTACGATGCTGGAGGAACTCAGCAGGCCAGGCAGCATCTGTGGAGAAAAGCAGGCGGTCAACATTTCAGGTCAGGATCCTTCTTCAGGACTGAGGATAGGAAAAGGGGAAGCCCAATATATAGGAGGGAAAAGCAGAGCAGTGACAGGTGGACAAAAGAGGGGAGGCGGGGTGGGCACAAGGTGGTGATAGGTAGATGCAGGTAAGAGACAGTGATAGGCAGGTGCGGGGGAGAGCAGATCATTGGGGGATGAGTGAAAGGTAAGAAGAGAAAAAATATTCTACTCCCCTTTAATTTCTACCCCCTTTTCTTTTCTCTCCTTACCTTTGACCCATCCCGTTGTGGATCTACTCTCCCCTCCTGCCGCCGCCCCTGCCTATCACTATCTCTTACCTCCATCTACCTGTCACCACCTTGTGCCCACCCCGCCTCCCCCCTTTTGTCCACCTATCACTGCTCTGCTTTTCCCTCCCATATATTGGGCTTTCCCTTTTCCTATCTTCAGTCCTGAAGAAGGATCCTGATCCCAAATGTCGACCGCCTGCTTTTCTCCACGGATGCTGCCTGGCCTGCTGTGTTCCTCCAGCATCATAGTGTTTTTCACCTAGTACCAGGAATGAGCTTGAGTCTTTATGCTTTCTCAGTCTGATTGCTTCGGAAACCTGGGGATAACATACTAATGCCATGTTGATGTGATTGAGGTGTTCAAGAAGCTCTGACAAATCACCTGCAGAAAATTTCAGGTTTCCAGGCCACCAGCACTCTGCTTCTCACTTGTAAGAAATTAAAATCCAACCATGAGTTACCTTACTAAATGTTGCCAATAAGGTTTCAGCTCAAAACCTATAATTATTATTATTATGACAATTGAATGGGAATGCCGTATCTTAAAAATATCAAACTCTTTAAAAATTAATGCAAATAATAATGATAGCGTTTGGACATTCTTCATCAATCTTACTATGGAATCAAAGTGGCCTAGCTTTGGCTGATTCTTGTCCCTTGAATAATTAACATAGCCCAGAAATAATCCTGGCATAAGGCTGCCTCCCTGGCAGGTCTTTGAACTGGAAAAGTGGGAAGGAAATTGGAGGTTTGCCCCTGTGTTCCTGGCTGTTGGATCTTTCTGGCTGCTGATTTAAAACAAAAAGGCCCACTAACTTTCGGACTACCTTCAAATGGATGCCAGATCCCTTCAATTTCCCCAAGCTGTGGACTGTCCCACCACAAGTCTCCAGTGACAGATTTATTATAGCAGCCGAGTGCCTGGATGCCCCAGGGCTATGTTAACAGTAAACTGAGATGGCAAATTTCGATCTGCCCCTTCCAAGCATTTTATTTCAACTTCAGGCACAGACTCAATTGTATCTCAGATATTTGTCAGAAGCATGGATATGGGACAATACAGAGGCAGCACGAAGAGCAGGAATATCATGCAGTGGATCTTCATCCTACTTTATCTTCACCTGTGCCTTTGTGGATAAGTCAAAATAACCTGCTCCATGTGTACATCCGTTTTTCTTTCTATGTGTTAAGAGCTTTTGATATAGTTCTTAACACATATGGGCTGGTGAAGGTGACTGCAACCTTTATTTTAATGTTATCACTTTTCTAACATATTTTATGTTCTCAAACGATTGGGGATATTTTGGGAGGAACATTTTTCTTTGAATCAAGTAATATCCTCAAGCTCTTCTGGTACATGAAGTGTTATTCCCAACAATGTATCTTACTGCAATCATGAAAACAATAACCAGCTACCACAATAGCAGCACATTCCCATTTTCTATATTGACACAGCTTTTCAATGTAATTGTGCAGCTGGTGGCAAATCAGATCATTTTGTGTCATGGTCTTGAATTTATTTGGTATTTCTCATCTGGCTGAAAAAGTGGTGGATGTTGACTCAGTCGTAATTCTCTGAAGGAAATTGGATGAATTCTTTGGAGGTGGAAGCATATAGGGCTATGGAGAGAAGTGGTGGTGTTGGTTGGATGGCTCTGCCAAAGGACTGTTAAAGGTAAGATGGATTGGAAATTCTTCTGCGCTGTTTAATTCCATAACTGCTTTAAGGTCAATCAAATTAACTTCACAGAGGACCATCAACCAAGGTAGACAAGATCCTTATCTACAGGTTGGATTAGATTCACAGCTTTGTGTTCAGTAATAATGTTCTTTGTAACATGTTAGGTGATGTCTAAAGACTGGTATCCCCTGTTCGCAACTTCATAGTGAAGCAGTAAAGTGATACCTACCAGATAATTATGTTTCCAATTATATACAGCCTTGGGGACACTATTTGCTAGTTTAATGCAGCAAGTTGCTACCTTTCCAGCTGGGCTTTGTTCTTTTTTTGAACTCATTCAAAAAAAAACAACAAATCTAGATTATCTGGCCCACACTCAATTTCAGTTGGAGGTCCAGCTCTTACTAACAAGCTCCTAGCAACATCATCACAATGCCAAAGGCCTCCACAAGTTACTCACCTGAATTCCATAGCCAGTGTACTACCAAAACATTGAGAGGTGAGACACAAAACAAGCTTAAAAGAAAATTGCTTATTAATCATTCATACTCTGAAAAAATTAAATTGTCTCTGTTTGAATTCACTGATCATTTAAATCAGATCTTAAGGTTAACTTTGTGGAAGACTGAACTGCTGCACTTTAAAAACATTAATGAATTGATACCAGTGCCTTTCTTCAATTTTCGGCATTTCGATATCTCGTCTTTGAAAGGCAGCTTTCAAATGTGTAACTGGGATGTAGAGCTGCATCACTATAGATACGAAGTTAGGTTCATAAACATTTGTAAATCTTCCACTGCTGAACAACATCTCACACTCTGGCTTCAAGAGTGACTGCAACAGATACTATTGCTGAACATCAACACAATAAATGGATTAGAATGTTGGAATACATTACGGTATATTGAGTAGCCTGCAGAATGTTCATGATGTCTTTCAATACAGTTCAATATTTTGTGGATTATTATGTTTTATAATGGGAGGTTTACACAATTAATTAATATTGATTGGAACTGGAATTTGAACCTTTACCACTTTTAGCCACTTTGTCTTATTTTGACAGATCTTTGTCTTTATTCCTCTGTAAAATCAGCTTTCCGTAATCCCTTTCAATGCAAATTAGTTTCTCTATTCTTTCTTCATATTTCAAATCTCAAATGAAAAGAATCAGTCTCACAACTCTTATATGAACAGATATCCAGAGTTTGAATGCCTTAATGCATTCAGGCAAGCAGAAGAGGAGAATTGCATCAGCAACAAATTTGTGTCCAGTTATGAGAGTTAATCAGGTTGGTGCAAAAATCCTCTTTAAATGAGCTCATACAAAACTCTGCCACCTGTATCTTAAATTGGGTCCACCTTTTCGCCCATAGGGGCCAACACTAACTCCTATTTGTATGCAATAACTTCAAGAGTATACTAAACCTCTGATTGACTAATGTGGACTAAAATTAATGAAAAATATGACCAAAATCTTTCCCAGCATAATATAACAGACAACAGGATGTTTTCAAAAGAATGTTTTTATAAAGTCAGGCTGCAGACTGAAGAGCCTGTGAGTAAGACCTTTCATTTCACAACAAGATGAACCCAAGGACCCAAACTACATAATTTTTTCTCCACAATGGGATTTTTGCTGTCTGACTGCCCATAGAAGGGCAATTGGGTAATAGCAGATAAATCCTGATCTCTTCCCCATCACAGCAACTTCTAAATGAAAACTTCTGATACAGAATTAATTGGATTAACTAATTAGTTTAGGGTGCATTGCCTGATGAGGAATAAACTGGACATCAAAGGGACAGTCACAAGGAAAAGGTATGAATAGTATGCAAGACAGGTTTTTTCACTGTATTTCAGTACATGTGACAGTAATAAACCTATTCCAATTCTAATACCACTCAATTGGTCTACTTCTGGTCATCAGAAAATTGATGGAACATGTAAACAACAGTAAATCCAAACAACGCTTACTCTCGAATAATCTACTCACCAATGCCCAATATGGGTTTTGTCAGGACTGCTTATTCCAGACCTTATCACAGCCTTGATCTAAATATGGATCAAAGAGCTGAATTCTTGAGGTGAGGTGAGGAGGTGAGTGCCCTTGAAATCAAGGCAGCATTTGACCATGTGTGCCGTCAAAATGCCCTGGTGAAACTGATGGTTGTGGATGTTGGAGATCAATAATCCCAAGCAATGAGGATGTTTGCTCATGATTGTGCAATGTTTAATTCCATTCACAATTCTCAGCAACTGAAGCAGCCAATGCCAGCATCTAGCATGAACTAGACAACATGCAGAACATGGGCTGATAAGTGACATATAATATTTGTTTCACAAAACCACCAAGCAATGACCATTGCCAAGAAAATATAATCTAACCACCTACCCTTGACATTACCATCACTGAGTTCCCCACTGTCAATATCATTGACCAGAAACTCAATTGGACCAGCCACGTAACTACAGTTCCTGTAAAAGCAGGTCAGAGGCTAGGTGAACTGTGGTGAGTGACTCACCTCCTGACACCTCAAGGCCTTTCCAGCATCTACAAAGCACAAGTCAGGAATACTTTTCACCTGCCTGGATGAGTGCATTGTCAACAACTCTCAAGAAATTCCACACTATCCATTGTTTCAAACACCATTTGATTGGCACCTCATCAACCACCCTAAATATTAATTTCCTCCACCACCAGAGAGGGTGGCAGCAGTATGTGCCATGTACAAAATGCTCTACAATCACTCACCTAGGTTATTCTGACCACACCTCCCACAGCCACAATCTACACCACCAAGATGGATAAGGGCAACGGGTATGTGGGAACACCATTCTCTGCAGATTCTCCTCCAAGATGTACACCATCCTGACTTGGAAATATATTGCTAGTCCTTCATCACTGCTGGGTCTCAACCTTGGAACTCCCTGTCTAACAGTACTTTGGGAGTAGCTTCACCAGAAAAATTGTGGCTGTTCAAGCCAGTGGCTCACACCATTCCCCATCTTATCAAGACTACTTAGGGATTGGCAATAAATGCTGGCCTTGCTTTTCATACTTAGATCTCAAGAATCAATGTATAAAAAACATGATTAGCCACAGATGAAAGGAAAAATGGAATGCATGGAATGGGAATATTATATCTTATTTTTATTTATAGATGGTCATCACTCCTTTCTCTTTAAAAGTTACTGGGTAGCTAACCCCTGAAGTGTTCCCCTGCAGAGCAATTTGGTATTGACGACCAGAATTTATACTCAGCAGCAATAAACAAAATACTTCCAAGTAAGGATAGTATGCATCTTGGAGGGGAATCTGCATGTGGTAATGTTTCCATGTGTCTGGTACTCTTGTCCTTCTATGGGATAGAACTCGAGATACTGACAAAGAAGCCTTAGGCTGTTGTTCTGACACCAACTCTCTGTCGGATTCTTCTCACTGGTGCGGTGACATAACTTCCACTCATCCACATAGAGTACTTAATTACACACACCTGAATTGACAGACAGCTGTACAACCTTGCCCACTTGAGGATCCTTATTTACTCCTCTGCAGTAGTGAGTCCTGGACAATCTACGTAAGTCTTGAGAAAAGATTTGACAGTTTCCACCTTCACTGCCTCTGATGCATCCAAGGCAACTTCTGGCAGGACAAGGTCACCAATTTAGAAATCCCAAAGCATGCAAAGTCCATCAGCATACAATTGTTTTAAAGGTAACTTCATCTGTGGTGGATTGGCCATATTAATTGGAAGAATGAGGGGTATGCTTGAGGACATTCTATGTTGAGCTGGTCAATGGATCACAACCTGCTGGTACCTCCACTAAAAGGATAACGAGATCTGAAGATGGTGGATATCGATGCAAGCAATGGGAGATGGCCACCTACACTCAGGAAGTGAGGAGAAACTGAAAGCTCACCTGACTGAGAAAGGTAACCACAGAAGACAGAGACCACCAAATACTGCCTTCATTCAAAGCAAGCATTGCAGAGACTGCCATGCTGGAGTGAATCTCGTGATCCTCACCGTATTATGTTCAACATGGAGTTGACCATCCAGATACAAACTACCATTCAAGGCTCTAATGGAAATGCTATGCAATTACATACAGTACATGCTAAAAGGAGGAAAGGTGGTGGATGTTATGTGTGGTTTTGGATGATGTTGAGCTTCCTGATTTATGTTGTGTTACCCTCAACCAGACAAGTGGTGAGAATTCCATTGTACTCCTGACATGGTGGTAGCCTCTGCTTTGAGAGGCTGATCATGGCACGTGTTGTTTCGAGAGGCTTGTCATGGAATGCATTGCTTCAAGAGGCTGGTTATGGCACTTACTAACTCCAGCCTCCCATACAACCTTGACCCACTGCAATTCTCATACCGCCGTAACAGTTCTATGGCGGACATCATCCCCCTGGCCCTACAAACATTTCTGGAGCATCTGGACAGTAAAGACACCTACATTAGACTATTTTTTATTGACTACAGTTCTGCCTTCAATATTATAATTCCAAGCAAACTCATCTCTAAATTCCTAGACCTGGGACTCAACACCTCCCTTTGCAACTGGATCCTTGACTTCCTGACCAACAGACTGTAATCAGTCAGGATAGGCACCAACACCTCTGCCATGACTATCCTCAGCAATGGTGTCCCACAACGCTGTGTTTTCAGCCCCCTAGTCTATCCCCTATACACTCACGACTGCGTGGCCTGATTCTGCTCTAACTCCTTCTACAAGTCTGCAGATGATACCACCGTATTAGGCCGTATCTCAAATAATGATGAGCCGGACTACAGGAAGGAGATAGAGAGCCTAGTGACATGGCGCCATTCCCTCAACGTCAGCAAAACAAAAAAGGGCTGGTCATTGACTTCAGGACGTGGGGTGGTGCACATGCTCCTGTCATGGTGCACATCAATGGTGCTGAGGTCAAGCGGGTTGAGAATTTCAAGTTCCTAGCAGTGAACATCACCAATAGTCTGTCCTGATCCAACCACATAGAAGCCGTGGCCAAGAAAGCTCATCAGCACTTCTACTTCCTCAGGAGGCTAAAGAAATTTGGCATATCCCCTCTGACCCTCACCAACTTTTATCCATGCACCACAGAAAGCATCCTATCCAGATGCGTCATGTCTTGGTATGGTAACGGCTTTGCCTGTGACCACAAGAAACTGCAAAGTGTTGTGGACACAGATCAGCACATCACAGAAACCAGCCTCCCTTCCATGGAATCTGTCTATAATTCTCGCTGCCTCAGCAAAGCAGCCAGAATAATCAAAGACCCCACCCACCCGGGACATTCTCTCTTCTCCCCTCTCCCATCAGGCAGAAAATACAAAAGCCTGAAAACACATATCAGCAGGCTCAAGGACAGCTTCTATCCTGCTGTTATTAGACTATTGAACGGTTCCCTAGTATGATAAGATGGACTCCTGATCTCACAGTCCACCTTGTTATGACCTTATTGTCTACCTGCACTGCACTTTCACTGTCACTGTAGCACTTTATTTTGCATTTTGTATTGTTTTACCATGTACTACCTCAATGTACTGTGTAATGAATTGATCTGTATGAACAGTATGCAAGACAAGTTTTTCACTGTACATCGGTACATGTGACAATAATAAACCAATTTATCAATTTAGACAGCTCAGCACATCATGGAAACCAGCCTCCTCTCCATGCACTCTATCTACACTTCTCACTGCCTCAGTAAAGCAGCCAGCACAATCAAAGACCCTGCCCACCCTGGACATTCTCTCTGCTCCTCCCTCCCATGGGGCAAAAGATAAAAAAGCCTGAAAGCACATACCACCAGGGTCAAAGACAGCTTCTATTCCACTGTTATAAGACTACTGAACATTCTAGTATATCAAGATGGACTCTTGACCTCTTAATCTACCTTGTTATGACCTTGCACCTTATTGTCCACCTCCACTGCACTTTCACTGTAACGGTAACACTTTATTCTGCACTCTGTTATTATTTTACCTTGTACTACCTCAATGCACTGTTGTAATGAATTGATCTGTATGAATGGTACGCAAGACAAGTTTTTCACTGTACCTCGGTACATGTGACAATAATAAACCAACTTACCAATTTAGTAGACAGGCTATAGGGAATCGAGACATGTAGTTGGTATCTTTCTTATTAGGTTGGTCATTTTAAAGCACTTGCATGGGATTACTGTTACCAGAGAGTGTCCAAATGCTGTCCCAGTCCATGGGCTGCCTAATTCTCAGGGTAGTGATTAGATTTGGGCTCCTTTTCTTGAAAGTACAATGTTCTAAAGTGTTCCTTACATGCCCACTTAGAAAGGGACGACTGACCTCACTTAGTCCTCTGTCACATGTTCCTGCTACCTAGGCACTGGCAAAAGCTGAGCTCAAATAATTGCCAAGTTATAGGAAATGTGACAAGCATAAACAAACTGAGGCAGCTCTTCTGCAATATACTCCATGGTGCCTCCAAAGTGTTACAGGCATCAGGCACTTGAAAAGCACTTGAAGAAGTGGTGATGGAGAGGGGTGAGGGAGTGGTGCTTGAGGGTGATCACCAAGCTGATATTTTGAAGTAGCTGAGGTAAAGAACCCTGTTGCTAAGGCAGGCCTCAGCCCGTTGAGACATCGCTTGGGGCCTTTGTCCTCTGCGGATTTAGTGTTCATGACAGAATTTTGCACACATGACATCAATCCAGCTTTCTATACTATATGACATTACTGTGGCTTCATGCATATGCACTTCATAAGAGTGGAAGACCCAGATCAAAAGTCCAGAGGCAAACACAACATAATTAGGTTTTGGATAAAATTCTTTCACAAGCATCAAAAGAAATGTTAATACTACACAGTAGAACTTAGCCTAAATTTGTGTTTCATACTTTCATATTATCCCAGGTTTAGTATTTTGTCTGACCATTTCAGGGAATGCCATTCATGCTATATGTTACTGACCCTCTGCATCTCACCAAATATATGGCACATCCATTACAGTTGTTTGTCATACCCTTCAGTCACTGTCACTCAGAATTTCCATCTTGCATGTCAGGCCAATTGAAATGAAATGGATCCTTTTTCATGCCAAAAAAAGTCTAATAATGTAAAATTTCAGAAGTAAATAGGTGTTTTTATGGTACACTTAATAATATGAGATATGATAATGTTCAAAATAAATTATTATTAAGCTATAATGGAACACTTTGGTTGCTCTCTTCCCTGTCTTTATATCTCCCCTTTTTATAGGTTTATTCACATTATTTCACATTATCAAGTAATTAATAAGGTACTCTAGGATTGACTTTAAAATTATTTGTTGTTAATTTACTATTGTTTATATGGAAATACCCAACCTTAACTATAGGTTTAAACCCGCAGTTTCCTTTTTATGTTCTTGTTGTGGTACGGAGTTGGACCGGATGAGTGATGCAGGAGATTCCATTTTGTGAATGGTATGATTTTTTAAAAATCTGCTGTAAAATATTACTGTAGCCTTGCTTTGGTTTGTAATTAATCTGGAAAAAAATCTAGCAAAGGGTTTTTATTTTAAAATCGAAATTAATGATCTTTTATTTTGTTCTTTGTTGCTAGTCACAAACATTAATTGCTTTGTTGGGACTAAAAACCTGCAGCATTCTAAGGGTTAATGTATGCTGACGTTATTGTTCAGCAGCTGGGTTAAAAAAAATATGCATTCATAAAGCAGTGTTAAAAAATGCACTAAACCTTGCAATTTCCATTATTCATGAGAGGGTTAAAATCAATTTGTCAGACTAGCCCTGTACAGCACCACAGTTTGGGCGTGGCAGATCACTTCATTAATTGTGTGATGCTCTTGTAGCATTTTGGCATCATTTCAAAAAATATAATACAAACCAAATGTTTGCCTATTTTTGTGAGAAATCAAATAAACTAATTAAAAATGTTTTTAATGAATACATTGCTACTTGCCTTTTTAATATATTATTCCTAAAGTACAAAGTATTCCCGTTATAGATTGTGGTAACATATCTGAATATGTGCTACAAGATGCTTAAAGAC